>NC_142344.1:28244618-28399794 GCF_054954075.1 Amborella trichopoda
TCTCAAATAGGTTCAAACTTGGTCTTTAAGTAAAAGAAAACCTAACTCCTAGTTTGAATAGAATTTGCCTTATCTAATTTCCAACTAAACCTTTTAGAATAAGTAAGAAATCTATGGGGTGAGCGATAAATCAGAGTTATCCATCCCAAAAATCTGCCATCATGATTTTGGAGGTGGAAAAATTAGGAACCTTATCCCCTTACACCTTGACCCAATCCACTTCTATTTAAAATATATCCAATAAAATTTAAACTTTATCTTTTTAAATTTGAGATCAACTTAAATATTTTCTAGATAAATATTATCTAGATCACTAGATCTCCTATAAGATATAAGAAACCAAATCTTATTAGATTTCCCATCTTAGTTTACATTTACCAAATCAAAAACATATTTAAAAAAGTGGGATGTGCCCCCCTTTCTCCTAAAATAAATGTGTGCCCCTTTTTGTTAACATATTTGGGCATACCACCCCTTTCTCCTAAAAATAGGGCGTAGGCGTAGCCCTTTTTTGTTTCAAATATTTGGGCGTGCCACCGTTTTGCTAAAAAAGGTAGCATGGTCCCCCTTTAGCAAGAAAATAGGGTGTGCCAAATATGCTGTACAAAAATAGGGTGTGATCCCTAGTGTGCACGGGGTGCTACATGTGAGACTAGATCCTTGATCCTACATGTGAGATTTAAAGTTCTGAAATTTTCAAAAATACCCTTTTATAAAAATTTACAGCAGAAATAATATTTTAAAATTCTAAAAAAATATTTAAAAAACAAAAAAACATTTATAATACCAAAATAAAATATGTTAGGAGTGGACTGGTACTAATGGGTCAAAATAAACGACAATAAGGGCTCTTCACTCGTCCCAAAAACTATGATCCACACCTGTTCTCTCATCCAACCCAACAAAATCCCATGACCCACAATCTCTTTGCATTGCAGGGGCTCATGATTGGCTTGTCAAAGTTGGATAATAAATAATGGGACCATGACCTTGGAATGTGGATTTCAGTTCCCCCCTTTAAGAGCAAGCCTAGCACTTGTCACTACGATGCAAAGGGGGATCTCTCGATGCACATGTACACATATCCCTAAATAGGGTTTCTTCCCATACGGCTATAATGTGTACATGTCATGCGAAAGTTTGTTGCACTTGCTCTCGTAAGCCTACAACAGCATACAAGAGACCACACAATTCTCCTGACCTACAAACATGATCCCTGAGAATCTCTCCGACCTCAAAAAGGAATGACCCACCCACTTCAAGCCCTTCTCGGTTATGTCACATGCCCAAAACCAAGGGTTTTTGACATAACCAAGGCCATATAAAATGCCCAACCCTTGGTAAGTCAATACACACACTCCCACTAAAATGCATATTCCACTATACATATCATTTTTACAAGCTCTCCAAGCCTTTAAAGGGCACAAAAACCCAACATCATTTTCCACCCTTTAGCAACTTGTAACGAAGCGATGCCTAGACACAGGACACCTTATGACCCCGCCTTGGTAGCGCCTTGTCGATTTGTGAAATTTTTCGCTTAGGCGGTTGGGAGGGCAAATTTTCTAACATTGATTACGGTTATTCCATTGATATATAATGAACCTCCAGGGTTTCCTAAAAGTATCTATGGATAAATCAATTGATTGTAAAGATACTATTTCAATGCACAATCATTGTGTTTTGATTAGTGCAATAACCTACAAGTCCCAAGATCGTATTTACTATATACGGGGTTGAAGAAGGTTGTAAGACTAACGCAAAATTCATCGTAGCATACATCAAAACTCAAAAACGAGTTTTTTCCAACCAAGGGAGAATGATGCAATGTAAAATTATTTTTATTATAATATTTATTTAATTTCAAAGGATGTGTATTTTAATTTTCATTTTAGGGTGTATTTTTAAGTTTTCTTAATGATTATAGAATTTTTTATATTATTATTTACTATGCACTAGTTACTATTCATAGGTACTAATAATGGGTCCTATTCGTGGGTTATTGTTCGTATTTTTGAAATTTTTTAATATTATTAAAGCGTATTTTGGTTTATGACGAGCGTTGTGCACGATGCACCACACAAATCACTCAATGTGCATTATGCACATGCAAAGTGTAACAATGTTGCCCGCACTTGTGACGAGCATTGTTCCGTGCACCATGAAATTTGCGCATTCTACAAAACACATGCACACGAAGCACTACATAAGTTCACTTAGTATTCGGTCTTGTGTACTGTTCACTGTGCACAACACAAATCATCACTCAATGTGCACTATTCGTATGCAAATTATAGGCACGTTGCCCATACTTCTGCACGAGCATTGTGCAGCCATGCACCATGCAATTTGCACTGCATTCCTAAAAACACATGCACATGAAGCACTTATGTTTAAGTTATGATGTGGTGTCAATTTCTTAATCATATGGATAATTAATGTCCGCTTTATTATTATTGTCAAAGACTTTACCCAACTAATGGGATTAGCTATACGAATCCTAATCTGTCATTCTGTTCTATTACGATTCATAGCCTAAGTGAGGCCACAAGTCCCTATATCTTTTCTCACTACTTCCAACCATATCCTTTTATGCTTACCCCTTGCCCTTTTTGAGCCTTCCACTTGAACTAACTCGTACCTCCAAAGAGGTGTTGTACTGGATCTACGTCACATATGGCCAGCCCACCTAACTCGCACCTCGAATGTCTTTATTTCAAATTCTTTCCCTACTTGCTTTGCCACTCATCCATCTCAACATCCCCATCTCTGCTACACTCATTCTATAGGTATAATGTTTTTTGACTGGCCAACATTCCGCTGCATAGAGCAACGCCGATCTTGAAGTTGTCCTACAGAACTTTCTATTCAGCCTCATTAGTATGCAGCGATCACATAAAATTCCAGTTGCACATCTCTACTTCACCCACTAAGCTCTAATTCTATGTACGACATCTTCCTCAATCTCTCCATTTTTCTGGATGATCAACCCAAGATATCCAAAATTCACTTTTTTTGGTATTTCCTGGCCGTTGATCTTAACTACTTCCTCGTCTCTACTCCTATTATTACTAAACTTGCATTCTATTTACTATGTCTTAGTATGACTAGTTTTAAAACCTTTAGATTCTAGAGCATCCCTCTAAAGTTATAATTTTATGTGGACGTTGTTTTGGGTCTCACCGATCAAAACTGTGTCATCTGCAAACAACATGCACTACGGTACGTCATCTTGTAGGTACCTAGCTAGTAGTTCACAACTAAGACCAAGAGGTATGGGCTCAATGCTGGCCTCTGATGTAGACCTATTGTCATTGAAAACTCACGTGTCCCTCCACTAGTTGTCCATACACTAGTTATTTCTCCATCTTACATATCTCTTACCAAGTCAATGTAGTGTCTAGACATTCATTTCTTTTCCAACACCCACCAAATCAAATCTCGAGGTACTCTATCATAAGCTTTTTTTATAACAATAAAGACAATGTGGTGGTATTTTCCTTTATCAATCAGTTGCTTAAGTAAGAAAATAGCTTCAGTTGTTGACCTCCCTGGCATAAAACCGAATTGGCTTTTGATACACTTGTTTTATGCCTTAGTCAGTGCTCAATCACTCTCTCCCAGAGCTTCACAGTGTGGCTCATTCCTCCATTTATCTGGCATTTTCTTTATTCTCAATACCTTGTTGAATAGCTTATTCAGCCAGTCAATGCCAATCTCACCCATGCACTTCCAAACCTCTATCGGGATACCATCTGGTCCTACAGCCTTTCCTATCTTCATGCTCTTCAAAGCTTCTTTCACTTCCGATATCTTAATCCTACGAATGCATCTATGACCTTCGCGCTCATTTGTGTCAACGGTTCCTTCTACTGTTGTGATCCCATTGTGTTCATCATTTAATAATTTTTTAACTCTCCACCTTTCATTGACCTCTTTATCCTTCACCAAGACCCTTTGATCATCACTCTTAATGTATTTAATATGGTCTAGATCTTTACAGTTTTTCTCTCTCTCATTTTTGCTAATTTGAAAACATCTTTTTCACATTTTCTTGTTCCCAGTTTTCTATATCGATTATCATATGCCTTAAGTTTAGCCTTACTTACTATTTGTTTAGCATTTTTCTTAGCATTTTTATATTCTTCTAAGATTTTATCATTTCTATTACACTGCAAAGTTTTATAACATGACCGTTTTTCGCTAATAGCCTTCTGAACCTCATCACTCCACCACCAAGTTTTCTTATTGAAATTTTTTCCCTCTAGATTCTTTTAAAACTTCTTTTGTCACTTTCTTAATACAGACAGTCATCTCATTCCGCATAACATTGAGCTCAGGTTCAAAGTTTCATCTTCCTTCATTACCCTTCTCTTCCATGTCCTTATGCAGATGTCCATAACTATGAGTCTATGTTGGGTAGTCAAACTCTCTCCTAGAATAACCTTGCAGCCTTTACATAATAGTCGATCTACCTTCTTAACTAGGAAGAAGTCCATTTGGCTTTTATGTGATCCACTCTTATAGGTTACACCAAATGTTCATCTTGCTTTTTAAAGGAAGTGTTTGCTATTTCTAAGTCATAGGCCATAGCAAAATCTAGAATAGCCTCACCAATCTCATTTCTTTCCTCAAACCCATATCCCCCATGTATCCCTTCATATCCTCAACTATTCTTCCCTACATGACCATTTAAGTCCCCTTCTAAGTTCTCTCTCCATTTGGTAGGTCTACCCATGTCCTCCCAAATTCGTCTCTTGATTCTATCATTTAATCCTACTTGTGGTGCATATGCACTAATTACGTTAATATCATTTCTCCTAATACAAGTTTAATTAATAAGAGCCTATCACCTAAATTAATGTACCCTTGGACATTAATTAAATATTATTTAAGAGATGGTGGGAGCCCTAGGAGGCTAGCACGTGATGTTTTACATCAATTAACCTGTGAAGACAAAGCTTAGGCTTTGAACCCTAGCTTTCGGTGGGGAGGAAACCTTAGGGTTTCTCCAAGTTTTTGCTTGTGTTTAGCTTGAAAACCTCTTTACTTTTAGTGTTCTTCAAATTGCCCTATTTCAATTTTTTGTGGCAAAGTGGTAACAAATTCTTAGCCTTAAACCTAAGCACAAGGCCACTGTCCACACTCCCCCCCTTCCCCCAACCAAAGCAAGAAGTAGTGAAGCTAAACCTTAATTGTTGCTCTCTTGGTCACCCTAGGCCCACACAGACTAGGGATGTTATGCAATAGTGCTACTCTTTTTTCAGGCCCTATTCAGGTTGCAAATTGAGCTACTTCTAAAGCAAGGGTGCCGCTAGAAGGCCTAAGACATTTCTGTGATGGTTGGAACCACTCTTTAAGTGGAAGGGGACTAACAAAATGTCACTATTCGGGCTATCAACAAGAATTCGGCACAATGGAAACTACTTCATATCTTTGGCCAAATTCAAGAATTTAAGAGGCTACTGGGAATCTCCTTCAAGCATGTGGAGGGAAGCAAACATGTAGGGGAATACGCTGCTTGTAGTCCTAAGGCCTAACATGGAGAACAATTTTCAGGTTCCCCCTCATGCTTACATCTCCGTCTCCTTTCCCCCCCTCTTCATCTTTACCTTCTCTATTTCTAGTCCTTTTACCTTTTAAGTACCAATTTTGGAAGCAGAATTTTACACTTAATACAATACACTCAACTTCTTCCAAAAAAAGGGACATGATCTTATGAAATCCAATTTTATATAAAACAGGCAGTAATCAGATCTCCATCATCATTGGAATACAACAAAGTGTGAAGAGGATAGGCAACAAGTTCAAACATTGCCTATCAACATCCTTGGTAAGACACCATCGTGAAGATTAGAGTCCTATACACGTCTTGCACGACCAGTTCCTATAGGATCATTGCATAAACATTAAAACCATAAGATCACTATCTCTAATAATGTTGCCACTTTATGACTCATTTCAAGTGCCGTGATTATAAGCAAGATAGCTGCACTTCTTAATCCTTTTTATTTTGTCATTATATTTTCATGGTCCATTCATATCAAGGATTTATAATTTCAAAACCACATATACATGATTGAAATATTCCTCTGTAAAACTACAAGCCCATCATTATAGTTATTGAATACATTCTTCAGTATCAAGCTAACAATAAAGGATCCATACATAAATTAAAATGTTTAAACTAGTAGATTATCATCAATTGGTACCACTTTCATAGTGAAGCTATATTTCCTTTTGGAATTTGTCTGGCAAATATCCCACATTTTCATGATCTTAAGTATCTAAAAGTGCAAGCGAATGCAGAGATATATGAATGAGATGAACATAAAAAGTGAGAAAAAGAAGTACATTCCCCCAGGCAACTAAATTCTCAAAAAAAAGATAATATAACCGCATGCATTATATTTGGCCCATATAAGTACTTCGTCAGTAAAATACTATCCTGTACAAATCATCTATATCAATCCACAAGTAAAGGTTGTTAAAATGTCCAAATTCATTTTCCTATTGTGCATAACAAAACTGTTGAAAAGGAAAATAAAGTAAATGTTACCTCTGATCTGTTTCTTGAATAGAAATAACGAAGATGCAGTGACTTCGGCTACTAGCCATGTTCATTTCTGTCTGCTGTTAAAGTGGCATCAAGTATCAAGATTTTTTTTTCCCCCTTGTGTATTCAGGTAAGTTGAGGCAAAAGCAAATCTCCACAAAACAGTTTGCTTCTAAGCATGAATCAGAAATATATGGATACGTGTCTCCCCAACAGCTCTATTAGCGATTCCCTCCTATATCATGAATCGTCCAAAGAAAAATAGTAATATCAATGACCATACTGCTGAATATAAAATCATAGTATTCAATTGCCAAACTATTGATCTAAGAACAAAAAGAAACTAATATAAAATTATCTTACAGAAAGATAGCTCAATGCTTCCTCTGGGTTGATAATACAAATCTGGCAAGCAATGGAGAAGTTACAAGCTATAAAACTTTAAGGTTTTAATGCACATATGTGTTAATAGAAATATAGCATTCCATTTCTTAATTTCACCAACAGTAGCCCCAAATTACATTCTGTTTAAGAAGAAAGGGAACAACATTCAATATTTACAACTTACCGATCCCAAGTCCACTACATGTTAATCACTTAATCGAATAACCTTACAAAACCAGTTGTAACAAGAGCAACAATAACTTGAGTGGCTTGGAAAGTGAACCTACTTCAGTGGTTCCCAAAAGAAAGATTCCTTGTCCCTTGATTTCCTTCACTTGCACATAGTCGTTTGATGTGTCAAAAAGGTCTCTACAAGATGGAGATCAATGTCTAATTTGTGCTTACCTCTCAAGAAAATATGAGTTAAGACTCTCAAAACATGCTTTTATTAATAGTAAGAGAAATAGTCAAAAGAAAATGAAGTGCAGAGAAATCACATATTGCATTTGAGTTCAAATATGTGCAACATAGAAAGGTGTGAATAGATTAAACACCCTCTGAGAAAGATTCTGACCTTATTTTCTCCATGTAGATTTCCACCTAAGGAACCTCATGTAATTTAGTCAGAGTAACCAGATATTCTGCTAGAGTAAATGATAACATACATCTTGTTGTCAAGAACATCTTACCATGGATAACTTGACTGTGTATTTGGCCACTCCATCAACACACTTGATGGACTCAAAAAGTCCTTCAAATACTCGTGGAAGTATTCCCTTTTGTTGCTCATCACACCCTAGTATACTTGGACCCTGCTTCAAGAGAATCACTAATGCATCTTATATAAAGGTATTTAGAACAAACTAAACTATTCATACTCTTTCCTATATTTAAATATTATTTAGGTCATCATTTCACATAACTTTTACTTTTATGGAGTTTACTCAGGAGTGAAATGACTTCACCTCCATACTGTAGGTCTTCCCAGCTCCAGTCTGTTACAAAAACATATGGAAGGTAGAAAATCGATCAACAAAATATTTGTAAGCCATTAAACTATATTTTCAAAGGAGAGGTTGTTAGACAGACAGAGAGATTGACTGATTGCTAAACAGATAGATAGATTGAGAGGGAGATGTTGATTTGTCGAAACTCTGTCAAAAACTTGTCAAAACTAGAGAGGAAGAGAATGTTCGACAAATTTGAGACTTTTATCAAAGAAATAAAGGAGGGGGTTGTCAAAAGTTCAGTCAACTTGGCAAGTCAGTCCTAGCTATGAATTCCAAGCCTTTTACTTCTTAGATGGCAAGATGAGTCAACCTATGTGTCATTGTAAACTAACAGAAACTTGGTAAAACCCAGTCAACTCAGCAAGTCAGTACAAGTGTTGGATGTTAAAATGGTCCTCAAGATGACAAGATCAGTTGAGTCAGCAACAATAAAAGCAATACATGCATACCGGATAAACTCACTTGCATACATTTATTTAATGTCCAGTGTGCAAATGGGCAGTTGATGCCCACATCCTAACGAGATAATTTCAATCATTACTTGCATTTTTCCTTTAGTAAAAGTTCTTTACACGATTCCACAAAAAAACAAATTATATATAATATGATCAACAGATGCATGCTTTATATAGAGATCTCAATACGTCTCCCCTTGATGTTTAGTTTTTAGACCAAAACATGGTACTGGTGGATGGAATTTTAGAACCCATACTTTAGGAAGCAATCTTCTTTAGTAGTAGCAGTTGTTCATGTTTGTGGATAGCACTGCTATTCCCAGAAGTGATTTCTTTGCTGTTAAAGAACTTAATTTCAGTAAAAGAGTCCAATAAGAAAGATATCAATATTAATCCTTTGTTGCCCTAACCTAGAATAGAAGAATATCATGACAGATCAATGCCCTTATGCATGTGTTAAACACATTTTGCATGCGTCAAGTGCTTTCCAGTGCAAATTAGTTGAAGACAAACATAAATAGAGCCAAGTCAGAAGTTGTAACCATCTCAAAGATCCCATGATCCCACTCAATAAGGAAAATGTAATATCTTATCATCAATCATATAAAGATTATTATTATTGGGTCTAGCGGGCTCCAAATAAACCTCAAAATTCACACTTTTGTACAGTATACAGAACCCCAAAAATGATTTATAACAGCAAGGTGAAATTTTTATCACCATGCTCATTCTTTAATATACCAATGCTGATTATTCAGGTATCAAGAATAAAGATAAATATATATATATATATATATATATATATATCTTAGGGTACTCACACTATGGAGTAATTTATCATTGTACTCAATAATTTTGGACACTTCTATACCCTTGTTTTGTACATGGAGTATTTTTTTAGTAAGGGAATTTTTGGTCATTAGGAGGGGCGTGACGTCATCCACATGGGGTATGGGGTGTGACATCACCCCATGTGGATGACGTCATACCCCTCTTAATGACCAAAAATGCCCTTACTAAAAAGACTCCATATATAAAACAAAGTTATATGTGTCCAAATTTTGTTGAATACAATGACAAATTACTCTATAATGTGAGCGACCTAACATAACCCTATATATATATATTTATATATATATGGTAGAAATGTAAAAGAGTACTTTGAAGTAAGCCAATTGAAACACTAATAAATTCATATACATGGCTGTGAAATAAATATCCATCCATATAAGAGATAGTAATACGATTACCATCAAAAGATCAATCTACAAATCATACCAGCTATAAATTCTTTGGGAATCATCTGATGCTAAAGTCCTAACATCAATGCTAAATTGCTAATATCGAGCTAATCTATGTATCATATCATGTTCAATAAGCAAAACTGGGTAAATGACTACAACACAGCAATCAATAAATGATTGACGAGGCTCAGCATCACAAACCAATGCATAAAGCACTAGAAAACTACAGCTTAACCTGTCCATAAGTAATGATTGTTCCATTAATTCCATTTACAGCATCTGCTCAAGACAAACCACAAGCATGAAAATAATCAGGCCTCTGAATATTCCATACCGTATAATTTGCATATACAAGGTTAGTAAAATTACAAAGCATATCAATATCTAAAATGTATTTCGTCTTTATATAATTTTCTGTAGATTTCAATTTTTTTTCCATGGCAGACCTTTGACTATGGGCTTTGCCATGAAGTTGTACACATCAGCCTGCGTTGATCTCTGATAGAATACTCTATCAAAGGAAAATGCATGCTCTTCCTCCTTTTCGTCCTACCAAAGACAAAAACAAGTCTATTTGATCCATTTCCGGAAACATTTTAGGATGATGCCTACCTGATAAGAGATCTTAGCAATAACAAGTCAACCTTGAATAGAAATGACTCTTCATCCATGATTTGGAAGCAAACAGAATCACTTCCCTCTCGCTTCTCCCTTGAATTAAATGGTCGAAATCGCACAGAAACAGTCACATTTGACATCTTGACAAGATTGCTTCTCTTATGAAAAGAATTTTCAATCCTGCAACAAAGTTTGCTTGAAAATCAATTTATCAGTAAAACTTGAAAATCAGTTTATTATTAAAAAATATCATTCATGAGACGTGAAAAACTGAAAAACCAGAGTTCTTATCAAAATAACTTTAATTCTGAAACAGGAACCATACATAAACCGCAAAATCTTAGCTGCAGAAGCTCTCTGTTTCTGTAATCTGGATCAAGCTAATGATTTTCAAAACGATCACTTCAAAATCGATTTCTGTCAAGATACATTTAATCCTCTAACAAATTAACAGCGAAACAGATTTCCTATAAAAATGACTTTCATTTTGCAACAACAGTGAGCATCAGCAGTAACAAACATTTCTGCTTCCGTTAACAAAGGATCAATGAAATAATTTCGAAGCAATTTCTTCAAAACCAATTTCCTATCAAAATCTGGAAAAATTCAATGACGGACCCAGACTGTCTACTTTAATAACTCCTATTTTGCAACAAAAGGTTAAGATCTTATACGTGAAGGTGGGGAAATCAAACTCGGAAATGATCCTAGGGTTTCAGATTGAGCTTGCATACCTTGGAATCTTGGTATACAGACGATATCAAGGAAGCAGGACGAACCTTACCCGTCAGATAATGTCTGATAAAACATGAACGATGCAAATGACCTATTTATAGGATTTTGAAGCTTACTCCCGCCCTTTTCAAATCCAGATTTAAACAAGCGAAAAAGAAAAGGGTGGTTATATTATGTTTGGTATAAGGAAGTTTCAGTCGTTAAATTTAAAAGCAGATGGTTAGAAATGCACTATAGACCAAGCTCAATATTCTAAAAAAAATTAATCAAACTTTGTACATCACCCAAAGCTGTTGGATTATGCTTTTTTTGTACTAAAAATAAATGGTTTTAAGATATAATATTTAAAGTTTATACAATATGCAAACAGTTCGGTTGAAGAGATTATTTCAACTTTCGTTGTCGAAAGACTGCCCTATCCTCGCAATCATGTGCAGGAAAAAAGACTTTTAATTTCTAAATGTAGATCGTAATAAGTCAGTATTTTAAGAGTTTCAAGCGCTCATCGATCTACTCAATCTATAAATGTAGATCGTAATAAGTCATTATTTTAATATTTTCAAGTGGCTCATAGATCTAATCAATCTATAGTATGCTTAGATTTTAAAATTTTATGAATAAAGATAAAAAAGATTTGCAAATTATCGTAAGGTCTTGGACACACGTTTCTAATCAAACTATATCTTCAGCCAAAATTTAGAGGTAGTGTAAATAAGATGTCATAAATGCACTTTTCAAAAAGCGGACCATTACGCATAATTGGTCACCAGCCAATTCTGAGTTGAATCCAACAAGTTAATGACTCGGCTTGACCAACTTAAAAAATTAAAAATATATAAATAAAAATAAATATTAATTTATGCAACATCCCCAATATTTTTAAAATTTAAAAATATCGTCAATCTTTTATATTTAATTCCATATTCTATTTTTTAAGAGCATATCTAGCATTTTATTTTTTATTTTTCTATATATCATTGACCTAAAATTTTGTACGCTCACCACACATACATAAAAATTAAATTTAATTAAATAAAATAACCAAAAAACTTCATACAATTTTGAGAGGTATGCTAGTCATTTCATTTAGTTAAAATATTACTTTAATTTTTTTACATATGGTGAGAAGTAGAGGCACTCAAAATTCAAGCATAATCCAATTTGTAAAAGAAACTAAAAATAAAAATAATACACACTCTAAAAAAGTCGGGTATGAGCGTAAAATATGAAATAGTAAGCGTAATTTTTTAACTTAGGAAAATATAAATTATTTGTAAATTTCCCTAATAAAGATTAAACAATGGTTAAATAGTGTCTAGGAACCTTACGTCATTTTAAAAATAATGATTTTATAATTAAATAATGATAATATAATTTTATAGTCCATTTTAAGGACTCCTAGGTTATGATAAAATTAGACCGGGGAGGCAGCCAGTCTAATTTTAAGGACTGACCAATTTTTGGGACTATCCATCTGATTATGTTCGGACTGAGATCATTTGAGATCTCATTGAGTACAAAAGATTTGGAATCATTACTTAGTCGACTGTTAACACTGCTGATGGCTTTGCCAAAAGTGGTGTTCTCAATTGTTTTTTGTACTATTGTATTTCTGTCTAAGAATGCCTAGATGTAAAATTTTGTACCCATCTATTTATTAATAATATTGCTTACCTTTGGCAAAAAAAAAAAAGACCGGCTGCCTCCCCGTCCCTTTTAGACTCCAGTTTTCCCGAGAGACTTTTGGATACTGACTAAAGGAAAGGTTTGAAAACGGACTAAAGGAAAGGTATAATATTATACTCTTTCATTTTGAATCAATTTGTGTAAATAATATTAACCCAAACACGGATTCTATACCTCCTATACTCATATTTAGAAATGAGTTCTCTCTTACCAAGAAAAAATTATTTTCCATATATGTTTTGGACCTAATATTTGAGTCTTTTGTTGGGTTTATGTGGTATTTAAAGGCTTTATGAGTGCTTGTAAAATGAAATGATATAGTGGAATATGAACTCAGTGGGAGTGTGGTCCCTCGTAGGCCATACTAAACAAACAATATTTGCAGATACCGAACTATGCTTGATGATCTAGGCCAGTCAGTTGGGAAAACCCATGTTACTTGGGCATGAAGAACAAACCGATGATGGTTTATGGTTAGCCCTTGATGAGGTCGGAGAACATGCCCAGATGAGTGAGCCGAGGGACTATGTGACCCTTGTGTGTGATGATGTTGTACAGAGACAGTGGTCAAAACCTTATCTACGTACCATCACACGGCATGCATATCGATAGAACGTTCGGAAAAGCCAGAAATGCACTTTTTAGGGTTAAGCGTATACATATGCGAGAGATACCCCTATGCGCCATAGAGTTGTGGTCGTATAAGGTCTTGATGACCTTGACTTGTCTCTAGGAGAGGACCTGAAATCCACAGACTGAGATTGTGATCCCTTGGCTCATCGGCCGGACTTTAGTGACCTGCTAATGAGCCCCTGCTTGGACTGTGGGTCATGAGAAATACTAGGTCGATCTGATAAAGCAAGTGTGGTCTTTAGTCTACAGTTGAAAGTGGAGTGCCCCATGATTGTTGATTCTTAAACCATATGGATCATTTTCCCATCAAATTAATTTAATTACGTTTGTTTTATGATGGAAAATATTTTAAGATTATTATTTGAATTTTTATGAACCCCTGGATATTTTATTTATAATTTTTGGATTTATAAAATTAAATATATTGATTTTAAAAGTGTTTAAATATTCAAATAATATTCTAAAATCTTTTTATTAATTTTAAATATATAAAATATCATGAGGGCCGATTGTGCACATGGGCCCATCATATTTTTAGAAGGTGGGGCCCATGAGTGCCTCCCTTGGGTGGCACACCCACCCTTATTCTATTCCCTCTTTTTTGGTGATACGGCATGTGGACATATGGTTGGAAGATATTGACTAAATATTGACTTGATATATTTTTGAAAGATTTTGTGGAAAGATTGAGTAGACTTGTGCTATTGTATGGTATGCACAATATTTTTTATTAGATTTAATTTATTTAATTTCTATTGATGGGAAAATGGTTTAGGAAAGGGGGATAATGCTTCATGCACCTTCCATAATGTTGATCGCCCATCTATAGAATGAATGACTCAGATCTCTCACCCCACAAGTCACATTTGATCGACGGTCTATGTTCAATATCACAAAAAGATGCAAGCCAAAGAAAACCCTAAGAAACCCTAATTTATTCAAAGCCTATAAAAATGGATTGTCTCTACCTAAAATCTCTACACCTTATCTTTCTACTTCTCTCTCTTAAGAAAGTTTATCTCTCTCATGTTTGATCTCTCTTTCTCCCACATTGTGAAAGAACCTAAGGGTTTAGGTTATGGAATTCTTCTCTCCTATCTCTCAAATATGGATTTATGGCTAAGGGTTTTAAGGTTTAGCAAAGAAATAATCAATCTCTCTCAAACTAGGTTGCTAAGATAATTCACCTAAGGTTTGAGTTTGTGATCAAAGGCGTTCATGTTCCATGGGTGTGGCTTAACCGAAATTTTTTTTCTCGGTTCAAGATTGAACCTAGACCTTTGATCCCGCGCCATCGGATGGTGGTGACTCAGTGTGGGGTGTAATAAGCCCGGTTGAGGTAATCTCTGGCACTCTTCCTTTTATTTCTTGCAATCTTATCTTTTATTCTCAATCATAATGCATAGTTGTTTCAATGGCATCAAGTTGTTAAGATCTTGGTTTTATTGTTATATTGATTTTATTTTGAAATTTATCTTATTATAATAGATACCACATGTAAGCGATCTTTTGCCAAAAAAAAGGGGTGAAGAAAAAAAAAATAAAAAAAATGTATTCCCCTGTAAAAGATCACATAGGTTTTTCTTTCATCTTTAATAAAGAGATCGTGAATATACAAATCATAAATAAATTTTAGAAACTGAAAATAATTTTTTTTACATAAAAGACTAACTTTTGTTAAAGGACCACCAAGTTGCATCCATCTTTAAAATAGATATATTATGCCTCACGGACGTTATGCATGCAACAATTTTGCTACTAGCTATCCCATGTCAACATTTCTTCCAGTTATTCATAAGAGTTCGAATAAGAGTTGGGAAAAGTTTACATAGAGCCGCTCTAAACAATCAAATTTGAGCCTATCTCAAAAAGTTCACTAGTAGAGGTTATTTTGATGTCCAAATATCTTCAAATTGATCATCTTGACATCAAGATGCATGGACATGAGAAAAAATAGATTTCAAGTTTTGAAAGTAGTGTATTTTGTAATTTTTAGACCGTCAATTTTCAAGATTTTCAAGTTTTCATAGATCTGTTGATCTATACTATTTTTGAAACTTTGAACTTTATAAATAAATATAAAAATATATTTTAAGGCTGTCACAAAAATTTCCAATAAGAAAACCATATTTCTTGATACTATTTGAAGGTAGGCTCTGATTTGATTGTTTAGAGCCTAGGTTCTATACAAACCGCACCTAGCAATATTACTGTTTGAGCAACAATCATGCACTAGCATTTAAGGAACTTTCATGTGAGACGATGGAGATGAGATGCCCTTACTTGAAGGCTTTCCTCGAGAAAAATATTTTTCTATGTAAACACATTCCATGAAAAAATTTTGCAAATTTTATTTTCACCATGTTTGTTAACACCTTTAAAAAGCATTACATAATTTGTGTATATGAAGAAATTTACGTACAAACACTATTGCGGGGTTAATCATGTTTATCCCAAAGTACGAGTGGCACCCCCCTCTTGCGGCTTTTCTTTTTCCCAAGTTGCCCCTATCCGACAATGGCAACACCGGTCAGGGTTTTTTTTTCCCAAGTTCGTTCCAATATTGTCCGGCACTCTCATTGTCGGATAGCAACTCTCATTTGTAAAAAAAAAAAAGACCAAATCAATTTCTCTCTATAAAAAAACCCAAATCACTTCCACTCCTCTTTATCATCGTCTCCGCTCCTCTCTCTATCTCTTTGTATGCACATCCCCCCTCACTCTGTGTAGCTCTTTCTCTCTTAGTTGTTTCGATTTTGTAAGAAGAAAATATGAGCAGTAGTTGCACTGAAATGGCTGAGAGCTCCGCCAATTGGACCGAGAAACTTGCATGGATTGTAATTGCCGATGATGATACCTCCAAAGGCCTCCCACTAAAAGATGGGCCCTCTAGGTTACAGCGAATGGGAAGCGGCATGAGCACGGTGTTCAATTGAGAGGCTGGCTTGGGCTGAGTTGAGGTAGAGCCCTGCAAGCCCCCTTCGTCCCAATACAAGGGGGTGGTGCGGCAACCTAATGGCCATAAACCGAGCTTTATTTCCTACCTCTTATCTTCTCATTATGCTTATTCCTTTTAAAGCCTAAATAATCATATTGAAAGAAAGACTGATACGATCTTGCTTGGGAATATATTTTTTTATTTTTCTTCTTTTCACTAATTTTCTTTTTTTTTGGCAAAGATCATTTACAATAAGTCTTATTACAATAACTTTTACTTCAAAGAAAATTAAATTAACAAATCCAAGATCTTAAAAACATTGATGTCATTAAACCAATTTTCTTTAAACAAAGAAAATATCCACAATTCTTATGCTTGGAAATATAAATACAATATAATTAAATATAGAAATAAACAAGAAAATAGTATCGAATATTACCTCAACCAGGCTTATTACACCCCATATCGAGTCACCACCATCCGATGGCGTGGGATCAATAATCAACTTTCAATCTCAACCGGAAAAACAAGTTTAGGTCATGCCACACCAATGGAACATGAACCCCTGTAATCACAAAATCAAACCCTATATGAATTCCCTTAAAAATTTAATTTGAGAGAGATGGATTCTCTTTTTGCTACAACCTAAAACCCTTAGTCATAAATCCATAGTTGAGGGATGGGAGAGAGAAGACCCCATGGCTTAAACCCTTAGCCCTTTTTCACAATGTGGGAGAGAGAGATCAAAGGTGAGAGAGTGGAGCGTGCCCCCTTTAGGCTTTCATGAAAGAGAGAAAAACTTTTTTAGGAGAGAGATATAAAGATAAGATGTAGAGATTTTGGGTGGAGACAATCAATTTTTATAAGTTTTTAAGAAGATTAAGGTCTTTTAGGGTTTTCCTCGGCTTATCTTTTATGTGAGATTGAATATGAACCATTGACCATGGGTAACTTGTGGGGTGAGAGATTTGAGTCCTTCATTCTATAGATGGACCATCAACATTAGGGAATGTGCTAGAACATTTATCCTCTTTTCTTAAACCATTTTTCTACTAATAAAAATTAAATAAAATAATTCAAAATATAATATTTAGCATACCAAAATAATGCATAAGCCTTCTCATGCTTTCTAAAAATTCATTCGAAGTTTCTTCAAGCCAATACCTTTCCAAAACACATACCAACTTGGCCTATAAGCCAAAATCACTTATCAAAAACATAGAAAGCTTCTAAACGAGTGGAGCGTGCCACCCATGAGAGGATCTCATGGGGCCCACCATCTAGGCCATGGTGGGCCCATGTGCACAATGGGCCTTTTATGTAATTTTAAATATTTTAAAACTCAATAAAATAATTTTAGAATTTATTTGAATATTTAAATCAATGTAAAATCAATATATTTGATTTTATAAATCCAAAATTGATAAATAAAATATCTAGAGATCTAGAAAAATTCAAATAATAATTCTAAAATCATATATATCATAAAAAAAACATAATTAAATTCATTAGATGGGCAAATGATCAATATGGTCTAAGAATTAAATCAATCAGACACTAGGGCACTCTACCTTTAACTGTGGACTACAGGTCATACTTGCTTTATCAAACCGACCTAGTGTTTTTTATGACTCACAGTCCATGCAGGGGCTTATTAGTGGGTCACCAAAGTCTGGTCAATGAGCCAAGGAGTCGCAATCCCAATATGTAGATTTCAACTTCTCCCCCAAAGACGGGCCAAGGTCATTAAGACCTGATGCGACCACAACTTCTGTGGCACATAGGGGTAATTCTTGCACATGCATACACTGCACCCTGAAATGTGGCTTGCTTTTTCGAAACGGTCTATCAATATGCATGCCCATGTGAAGGTAAATGGATGAGGCTTTGGCCCTCGTCTCTGAAGGTCACTATCACACACAAAGGTCACACAGTTCCTCAACTCACTCATTCGGGCATACTCCGACCTTATCAAGGGATAACCTATTAGAACTCTTAACAGTTTATACTCTATGCCCAGGTAACATAGGTTTTTCAGCATAAACCATCAAGCACAGTCCGGTATCAGCAAACATCGTTTGCTTAGTGTGGTCCACGAGGGACCACACTCTTATTAAGTTCATGTTCCACTATATCATTTCATTTTACAAGTACTCATAAGACCTTTAATGACCACATTCACCCAACATATATATATAAAGAGAGAGTGGAGCTTGGTGTTAGAGAGAAAAAAATAGTAGACTTTGGCTCTAAAAATATGATGCATGTCATGCGACTCTTGTCTCGGAGAGGGAGAGTCTCTCTGAAATCTAGAGAGAGAGATATTGGTTCTAAACATCTAAAGAGAGAGAGAGGGAGAGCTTGGCTTTGAACAACTGACATGGGTTTGACGTAGACAAAGAGAGACGCTTCATTTTGAAACCCAAAAGGAGAAAGTGAGCTGATAGGATCCTACCAACAACAAAAAAAAACCCCCTCTCTCTCTAAAACTCCTCTCAAGCTCCAACCTCTCTCTGTCTCTACACGTTTTCCTCTCTCTCAAGCTTTTCTACACTATGATTCCCCTCTCTTTGTCGCATGACTTCTCAATCTCCCAAGTACCAACCTCTTTATTTCTCTCACTCTCTCCTAAACTTTTCTTCTATGGTTTAGCCTCAATCCTCCAGAGAACTGTCTGGTAATTCAAATGCAAAACAACTCTTTTATTTTGAAAAAAATTAGGCCTCCTCATCTCCGATATTGGCATTTTCGGACAGGGGGCAATTTATGAAAAAAAAAAACCTGTGGGAGGGAGAGTGCCACCTGTAATTTGAGACAAACGTGATCCCATTTTATAATTGACCCCCCTCCCAATAGTGTCCTTACATAAATTTCTCTTATATATATTTGATAACTTGTTTGGTATTTAAATATAACTAAGAATATATAACTATATTTATTTGAATATTATCAAAATAGTATATATTAAATAATACTTAAATATTTTTTATATTAAATATATAAAATATTGTATAATATTATATATTTATATACAATATAATATATATGATATTCGTGTATAATATATATAATATAATAAATACATTATATATAATATAATATATGATATTTATGTGTTATATATAATATTAATGTATGATATAATAAATATATGTAATATATATAATATATGTACTATATACAGGGTGTGGTTTGCATCAGGTTGCAACCTTAAACAATCCAGGCACACTTCTAAATTTTATTATAAATGTAATTTTGATATAAACAATTCTAGGATGGCTTAAGAATCTATTTTCACATTTAGTTATAAATTTTTAAACTCTAAAATGGTTCCAATCAAATAGATCTAAAAATACATGAAAATCTTGAAAATGGACGGTCTAGATAATGTGTTGAAAGATACACTCTTTTGCCTACTCAATTTTTTTTTTTTTTCCATAGTCATACATCTCGACGTCAAGATGTTAATTAGAGGGTTTTACAACATCCAAACAACCTTTGATGATGGATTTTTGAGGTGAACTTTTAATTCTACATTTTAAAGTTGCAACCTTATATAAACTTTTCCCTTATATATAATATAATATATGATATCTATATATTATATACATAATATAATACGCACACACACATACACACACACACACACACACACACATATATATATATATATATTGTCACACCTCAAGAAATTACAATACAGATATTCTTGAGATGTGACAGTCCAAAACATATATAGATCTCTTGATAGAACAAATTTACAGTGGCGAGGTCTTACAAAGTAACAAAAGAAAGCTAGCACAACAACAATATCTTCCAAGGTTGATTTTGACTAGCACTCAAAATGAATCTGTAGTTATCCTGAAAAAAATGTTTACCATAGTTTGATGAGTTTGGCTACTCAGTAAGTGATCATCATAATCCGAAAAATAATCATCGATGAAAGATATAAACAAACTTTCAAAATGGAAGTCAATAAAAAATAATGCGAGCACTAACATTTATAGATAACAATTTCACCTTCAGAAATGCACAATTAAACACAATCCAAATTATTGAAATGCATATAACACTTTAACGGCAGTGCATAATTCAAAGGATTTCACAAAATACCCTACTGACGTCCCAAGTAGGTCACCTATATACCCCATCAGCGTCCTGATAGGTCCACTTAATCCCTATCGACGTCTCAGATAGGTCCACTTAATCCCTGCAGGTCCACTTATACCTCACCGGCATACCGGATGAGTCCACTTAATCCCTACCGGCGTCCCAGATAGGTCCACTTATACCTCACCGGCGAACCGGATGAGTCCACTTGTATACTTAAAGTATTTCTAAATCTCTTTAAACATTCGAAAGCAGCAATATCATGTACTCAATATATCACTAAAATCATTAATATGAATTTCACTGAAACCATTAATAACAGTCACTTCAATAACATTTTAAAAATAACCAATTAAATATTTGGGCTCAAATTTAGAAAGGTAGCAGTTCGTAAAGATATTCTAGCATAATTGCCAATCTAATATGTATAGAAAAACTCTTATAGAAATTCAAGAATACGGAATTATCACAATTTATGGGATGTTAATTTGTAAATAAACATTTCACAACAATGCTATAATCAAATGCAAAAATATCAATTTTCAGATAATAAGGCAGTCATTTGCACATGAAATTTACAATGTCTAAATATTTAAAAACAGTAGAAAGAAATCTCACAATTTTACTAAAAGCAGAAATATCACATTTATTTCTAATAATTTGATAGTATCTAAAATTTTCTAACAAAAGACAAGAAAAATAAATAAATTTATTTTTCTAAGAATTTACAGCATTTAAAATTTCTAACATAGATAAAATATCACAAATTTTATTAAAAAGATTATTTTTCAAGATAATGAGGTCGCGTGTGCATAAAATTTATCTCGCCTAAAATTCATGATAATAAGCAGAAATAATTATTTCATTTTATTTTTTAAAAAAATGGATTATTTTTTGAGACAATGAGATCACTTACACACAAAACTTATAAAATAAAGATCCTAGACGGAAATATCACTATTTATTAAAAACAGACTATTTTTCAGAAGACGATATCACTTACACACAATTATTTGTGAGGGAGCTTCCGATAAAAAATTCGGTTCGAGAGAGGAGTTCACTGTGTTTCGATCAGAGAGAGAGATCTCAAAATTTTCTAGGGTGGGAGTGCTCACCTTCCCTATTTAAATTCTTATAACGTATTATTATATTATTTTATTAGGCTCTACCTCATACCTGAGGTGTCGCGTTAAAAGTCTGTTTTTAACATATGAAAACCACGTCCATTAAAGGACGTGGCAAGCAGCAAGCAAGAGTTTAAACCAAGTAAAAAATTTAGAAAATAGTGATGGTCCCTAAGGATCATCATGCTCAAACGGACCATCACCTATTTAAAAGTATCGTTTCTCTTTTTTTTTTTTTTTTTTTTGAAATGTTAGGATTGTTACATATATATATATATATATATATATATATATATATATATATATATATATATATATATATAACGAGCTAATTTGCATCAAAATTTTATTTGAGAGGATACTTTTTTTTTATAGATTATCACATGTAAAAACGTTCACACAGTAAATTATGTGTGAAAAACCCCTTATGGGCATTTGGTTTAGTCTAAACCAACGGTTTAAAAAACGGATCGGTGCCCCGGATTAGGCACCCAAAAAACCCATCCGGATCGGTGAATCGGCAATTTGGATCGGGAATCGGCAGAATCGGTCAGATTAAGTTCTTTAAAAAAATAAAAAAATTATCAAAAATTATTATAAATATTGTTTTTTAGGATTCTAATAAAAAATAGAGGTACTACATTATAAACTTTCATTTTTTTCATCAATATGGAACTATTGAGATGTTCTTTCCCTCTATGAACTTATGTTAACTGTTAAATTTATATCACACAAAAGAAAAATAATAAAATTATCATGGATGAAGTATATAATTATCTTTGACTATATTAAATCGATGAAAAAATGGCCACCAAAATATCAAATTGACGAAAAACTTTACTCCGCTAAAAAAAAACCCAAATTATTACAACCTAAATATAGTATTATATACTAAAATTGAAATTATTGGTTTATATTTTATAGTTTATTTTATTATACAAATAATAACAAATCCAAAACATGTTATAATATCATTTAATTTAAAATGTATTATTGACAACTGGAAGAAAAAATAGTATATCATATAATTTATAATGTAAATAAATTAAAAAATAAAAAATAAAAGATTTGGTTATTAATGTATAAATAAGTTCTAAAGTGGTATGAGTTAGTGTTATTTTTCTCTCTTAAAATATCCTCTAAACTAATATTTTTTAATATTCAATAAACTAGAATTAGTATTATGTTTGTTTTTTAATATCCTATGAGCTAGTACTAATTTTTAATCTCAATTAACTACTTAATTAATTATTAAGTAATGATCCTACGAGACCCTCCCAGACGCATGTGTGTAGGACCCCAAATGATCACAATTAAATTTAGCACAAATTTCCATAAAAGTCAAGCCCCGCACCTATGTGATAGCTTTTCTAAAGATATGTGCCAAATTTAATAGTAACCCTTTGGGGTCCTATACACATGAGTGTGGGAGGGTGTCATAGGATCGTTACTCTTAACTATTAATCATATAATGAAATAATCTCGTGATATAATAGCCTAATACAATTTTTATGTTTTATTTGGGTAGGTAAATTTAGATTTGTTTAGTTGAAGATAGGGGTGATGTGCACCCAATCATTAATAATAATAATTTTTTTTATTTTTTATCATATAATGTAATTACCACCACCGAGTTGACTCGTTGTTTTTTAAATCCCTAATTATAACTATTAATTATAATATAGTATTATAATATTAAATCAAAATAATTTAAAAATATTAGTAAAAAACTTTCATATAATTTAAAAATAATTTAGTGTATGTAAAAATAAGTATATTGACAAAAATTTAACATAATTATATTTAAGTTATTCACATAAACAAACAATAATTTCATATAATTATGTTAAGTTTTGTAAATTATTATATAACATTTTATTTTTGTAATTATATGTAATTAAATATAGGAGTGGATTCAGTATGCCCACTAGCTAACCGCTACAGTAAACGCCAATGGCCTATAATGAATTTGGGCTGATCTGATGGTCACGACTTCTTTTCGTGTTTGAATTTTAATTTTTTTTCTATAAATTCAAATCATTTGAAATTTTTGGTATATGTTATTTTCATCAAGGCACACCCAAAAAAAATAATCCATAAAAAATAATTGACCAAAATACCCCTAAAAATTTACAGGGATATTTTGGTTATTTTTTCATGTAAAATATATTTTTTATATATTTTTCAAAGATTCGCCTATTTTTTATGTACACACGCTCCAAATTTCAGATCATTCCGATTTGTATAAAAAAAATTAAAACTCAAATACTATTGGACATCCATGAACGTTAGATCGGTCCATATTCAATTTGGGCCATTGGTGTTTTATGCCATTGGGCTGACATGATCTTTCACCATTAAATAAATAAATATATAATTAATATTTTTTAAGATTTAAATCTTAAAAATAAAAAAAAAGAATTATAGACTATTTCAGTTTGTCATAACTTTTATTTTTTTGTCAATGTAACTTTTTTGTGAAAATAAATTTTATTTTTTTTGCTAAAGTAACTTTTATTTTTTGACAAAAATTAATTATTTGTTAAAATGATTTTTATTTTTTTGTCATAAATTTTATTTTTTTGTCAATATAACTTTTATTTATTTACTTTCATAATTTTTATTTTTTTTATCAAAAGATAACTTTTTTTTTATTTTTATAACTTCTTTTTTAATAATTTTTTATAACTTTTTTTTTTATATTTTAATAACTTTTTAATTTTTTAATTTTTTTATAAATTTCTTTTGACAAAAAATCCAATGCTTGTTTATTGACGAGACATTGGACTGTAATCGAGAGGGTTCGAAACTTACAACACCTAGCGAGGAAAATGAAAGAGCTACCAATCATACCACTCCAAAGTATTTGTCTACTTTTAGATAACAAAAATATATATATTGCTTTACCTTCTCAAGAACACGTAGTGTAACAAGTTGCGAGAATGTGGAAGGCAGGCGCTCCATAGATATTATTGCGATGTGTATTTATACGTGTATGTCCGACTCGATTCGTTCATCTACCCGTATTAATAACGTCATGAACCGATCCATATCGTAAAAATCGTTTGATTTGATTCCAGGTTAAATCCTTGGCTTAAACTTCATCTAGGATTAGTCTTTCAAGAAGGCATTGAGTGGATTCATTATACATATGAGTGTGATGGAGTGGGCCACGGTGTAATGATTAGTCTTCAGTTTACATCTGAGTTTGATGGAGTGGGCCACGGTGTAATGATTAGTCTTTCTAGAAAGGTGTTTGAGTGGATTCATTTTAAATATGAGTTTGATGGAGTGGGCCACGGTGTAATGATGTAGCTTTTGGGTAACTCATACAAGCGCTAAACAATCCTTCTTTGCATTGGAGTATCATGTTTCATAGTCCACCATTTTTTTGTTTATATAAATATATTATTATTAATTTTCTATATTCGCCGTATTGCGCCAACATGGCTCCCCATAATTTACCCAAAAAAGTACAATAAAATTGGATATCCATTGAAGCTCTCAAAAATAGAGTTTACGTAATTATTTATGCAAATGCTTATTGCATATGTTCGTACTATTTATTGTATATTTACGTGATTATTTGCATGGTTGCTTTATTCATTCCTATGTACAATGCACGAAATCCCACTAATGAATTAAAAAACAATAGTTTGGAACTAGGAATTGGAAATTTGTCTTCATCACTGGTTCAAAACAAGCTACTGTTTTCATGCATAAGACATGAAATATGAGCCACCTTCTCGGAGCTATAGTTTTGAGCTATCGATAAATATATTAGTTCCAAATTGCTAGTACTAAACTGGTGTTTGTGTACAAAAACATTGATCTAGTACCAGCAGTCGTGAAACAACGAGATAAAAGACATTGGCCCAGAGCTATTCGAACTTGAGACATTTGAGTCAAAAAAAACAAAAAAAAAAATGTAAATCTAAAATATAAAATATCAATGATATTTTTGTAAGGACCCGATTTTTGTGAGTTAGTTGACTCACCAAAATTTGTGCCTCTCCTTATGCATCAAACGTGGCCTTAAAAATGGGTGCCTCCTCTAATGCCAAAATGGATGGTGGAAACTATTTTATTTTCTGAAAGAAACCTAAATTCATTGTCATCATCTAGTTGAAATCAGCAAACCCTAAAATTCTAAAACAAAAATATGCCTTTAAGATGAATTTTAAAGGGACCACATGTCAACAAACGAGTCAACGTAAGAATGCGAATTGGGTCGGGTCGACGCATGGACCCAACTCAATCCAAGTCCACTTGACTTGGACCTGAAAGTCCATGTCTAAACTAAACCTCTTTTGGCCTGGTTCCACACTTTGAGCACACTTGTCAAATACTTCCCCTTTTCCGTTGATATTATCAATTTTTTATGTTATATTTTTCAAAGAACAATTGTTTCATGCGGGCTAGACCACATTTGTACAATACGCAGTCCAGAGGTATAAAGCATCCATCTTAAAGATGGATGCAAATAGGTAGCTCATCTAAAAACAATTGTAACGAACGATCTAAATGTTTTTTTAATATAATTATTATTTTTAGCATTCAAATTTTTTTTTTTTCATATTCATGATCTCCATCTTAAATTATCTAGGATAAAATTATATTTTAAAAATATATTTATTGCCAAGCATGCATTTCTACAATGTGCGGGCCTGCCGCATGCTAACCGCGTCCTTTTTCAAAGGACTCGGTTTATACGTGGCCAAGCCCGCATATGTAGAAATGCGAGTCTCTCAATAAATCTATTTTTGAGATGGATTTTAAGACTTAATTTTTAATGACATGCAATCTCTAACATGGAGATAATGAATATAAAAAAATAAATAAATTTTAAAAATTGAAAATAATAATTCTAGTTAATTTCCAGTATTGTTATATGGAACACCTGCCTGCATCCATTTTTAAGATGGATGCTTTACACTTTTTGGACCGCATATGTAGCCATACAGTTCAGCCCGTATAAAGCAATTTTCGTTATATATTCTCTAAAAATTAGGATGAAATTATATTTAAAAAATATATTTATTGACAAGCCCGCACTTCTACAATATGCGGGCTGGGAGCATGCTAACGGCGTCCTTTCTCAAAGGAGACGAGGAGAATTCTGGTGGATCAGAAAAAATTCCCGCGCATTCCCACTGAAATGAGTAAAACACACACACTCTCTCTCCAAACAAGTGGGCGGAGGTCTGCCTCACTCATCTCGCAATTGACCATCGAGCAACTCTCCCTCCCCCAATCAACGGTGCCGATGTGTTCTCCAATGCCCATAAGTTATCTTTAACCGTTGGATCAATGAGAACCAAGAAATCACTGACCATTCAATTTCCAAGTGGAGAAAGCTCGTCTTTTGCTATTTTGAGGGTCAGAGAAGCCAGCCATTCATGGCTCAGCCTTTTCCTCTCTCTCTCTCTCTCTCTTCTGGGGTTCCTTGCTTGCAAATTGGGTTTGCTGGTCCCCCATTATTTCATTTAAATGATTGTAGAGTTCGACTTTAGCCTCTGGCTTCTCCAGTTTTCTTGGGTTTAAGGTTTCAATTCAAGTGGAGGCTTCTTGAGTTAAGGTCCTGATTCAGTAATATCTCTGGCTTTTTACCGTTGAACTCCAGAAAAGTTTGGGTTTTAAGCTTTTAATTCTGAGATTTCTAGGTTTTAAGGCGACTGCTCTGGCGTGGAAGCTTCAAATTTGGAGTAGCCTCCTAAGTGTCCATTCGTGATTTCGAGAGATTTTCGAGGTCTTTGAACGTTTGAAATTCTAGGGTTGTAACATTCGACTCTGTTATTTATGCATTCAGTTAAAGGATTTCAAGGGTTTAAGGTTCCTGTTCTTCCGATTGAGCTATTTCTAAGGATTAATCTATTTCTAAGGATTAATCTTTGAGTTTAGTGGGATTTCTAGTGTTGAGCAGCTAGAATCGAGGATTTTATAGGGTCGATTGGTGTAGTTGTAGGGTTATAGGGTTTGAGGAGGAGAAAATGAGGGAAATTTTGCACATTCAAGGTGGTCAATGCGGCAACCAGATGGGAGCCAAGTTCTGGGAGGTTATATGCGATGAACATGGAATCGATGCCTCTGGTGTTTATCATGGAAACTCAGATGTTCAATTAGAGAGAATCAACGTTTATTACAACGAGGCAAGTGGGGGTAGATACGTTCCTAGAGCTGTTTTAATGGACCTCGAACCAGGAACCATGGATAGCCTGAGATCAGGCCCGTATGGCCGCATTTTCCGGCCTGATAACTTTGTTTTTGGCCAAAATGGAGCTGGAAACAACTGGGCAAAAGGGCACTGCACTGAAGGAGCGGAGCTAATCGATTCTGTTCTCGATGTTGTGAGGAAAGAAGCAGAGAACTGTGATTGCCTCCAAGGTAATGTTACGCTTTGTGTCTCTGAGCACAGTGTTTCTCTTGGTGTTTGCTGTCCATGTTGTTGTTGTGCCTTTATGTGGGGTCCGCTGGCGATGTGAAATTCACGTACATGAGAGAGAGAGAGAGTTGTGATAGTCCCTATTCATCTTGGCTTCATGGGTTATTTCATTTTGAATGGAATGGTTATTTTATTTTGAATGGAATGGACACAATTTTTTGGAAGGTTTTTCAGTGTCTTTTGCATTGTAACTTGTAAAGAAACAGTGACAAATACCCCTAAACTTTTGGCATTCTGGTTGTCGATCCTCATGAAATCAGTGATATCCTTTATTATTTTGTTCGTTTTTGTTCTGGAAATTTTACGAGCTATGTCGATTTACTTTGGAAGGTTTTTCAGTGTCTTTTGCATTGTAACTTGTAAAGAAACAGTGACAAATACCCCTAAACTTTTGGCATTCTGGTTGTCGATCCTCATGAAATCAGTGATATCCTTTATTATTTTGTTCGTTTTTGTTCTGGAAATTTTACGAGCTATGTGGATTTACTTTGATAATATTTATGGGAAGACCTTGTATTTGCAAACTTCTGGAATACCATCCCTTGTCAAAAGTACATGCATCTAAAATTCAAATCAGGAATATAGGCAGTCTTTTAGTTTGCTGTCTCTAAAGCAGCTGTTTATCTTGGAAAAGTGACCATGATTTACTTTATAAGTTGCTGAGAAACCTTAATTCTTTTGTGCCTTTTCCTTTTCTGGGAAGCAGAGCCATTGAAGTTCCTATGTTTACCCATTTTGTAAGTCATTAACTATTTAGAAAACCATGCAATTATTAACTAGAGGATCGGTTTCAAATGCATCATAGAGAATTTACTTTTTTTTTTTATTTTGGGTAGATCAGTGGGGAAAACAGGCCCCTACCTGTGTTTAGAAATAATTAGCGGTTTTCGAATGCATAAGTGGGAATGGGGTTGAGGTTGTGGTGGCAGCACCACTTGATCCTCAGCTAAATATTATTCAGCAACACAAATTATGAACCAATAATGTGCAGTGTATCAATTGTTACATGTTCTCTTCAATGAATTTGGCAAATGGGTTATTGAAATGTCGATAAGTTATTTAGTCCTTTTCATGCCTTGTAAGTATTGTTCCTTTTCGTACCTTTAAGTGGCTTGTCATGTAGTATTGAGAAACATATTGGTTTTGATAAAAAATTATCTTTATTTTCATGTGGTTTGTCAACGAAAATTTCACTCCCTGAAATTTTCACTCTCAGGTTTTCAGGTATGCCACTCATTAGGAGGAGGAACAGGGTCAGGGATGGGGACTCTATTAATCTCAAAGATCAGAGAGGAATACCCTGACAGAATGATGCTTACCTTCTCTGTATTCCCTTCACCAAAGGTCTCAGATACAGTGGTGGAACCATATAATGCTACTCTCTCTGTTCATCAGCTTGTTGAGAATGCTGATGAATGTATGGTTCTTGACAATGAAGCCCTCTACGACATTTGTTTCAGGACCCTGAAACTGACTACACCTACTTGTATGCGCACTTCCCTTCAAGTTTCCAATGATATGGTGCCTAAATTGTATAGATTGTTTTCCATATAATATCTTGCTTATATATGTTACGAGATTTTATTTGATATTATTAAATGCGATTTGTCTGTAGTAGCTATTCTAAACTTTATGAGTGCTTTATCCACATTGTGCATTGCATGTGTTTTTTGTTTATTTTATTGCAAGCTTGTTTGGACATATTAACCACCAACCTTACTGGGAAAAATACTTATTAACAACTAATTTAATATTAATTGCATATCATGTGTTCTTTTCTTAGTGCTTCACTGTGCCCCAGTTTTCTTTGCCATTGGTTATATTTTTTTCTTAAAACTATTATTGTTCAAGTCAAACTGTTAGTGGCCCGTGTATGCTTGCTTGCCACTGATGTTTTGCTTTAAAACCAATTGAGGTTGGTAATTCGAGTGAATATGCAATATTCTTGTTATTGTTTAGGACTATTCAATTCATATTATTGTAAAACTTATAGCCAGGGGTGACATGCTTATTCCAGCTCCCATATGCGACTTTGACTGGAAATTGGTGTGAGAAATTGTTGCAAGCTGGAGAAAATAAAATTCATCTAACATTTGAAAAATTGGTTGTAGGTTTGGATAAGTGCTTCAATGTTTACCAGTTCAATCAAATCATGAAAACAGAAAGCTAAATATTAATCAGTTTCACGAAAAAAAGAAAAAGAAGCTAAAAATACTCTATCAAACTTCATGTGATTTTGTTCTTAACCAAGTATTTGTCTCTCAGATATTTGCTATATATTTTTGTCTGCCAAGATTGGAAGTGTTTTTTAATCAAGATTTGTTGAGTTTTGAAAATGATTTTCTAGTTTGTGATATTCCATATGTGCTTCGTGTTCACTAAAGGGTCCTTACTGTATTAGGTTCTTCATGTCCTCTAATGCTGAGAATTTATTGTGCTACTACATTAATTTTGAAGGATAGAATAACCATTCAGTCTGTGATTGTTGATGAAACTGGGTAAAACAGACTAAATGTTTCCGATAAAGGTTAACCATTTCCTCAAAAAAAATGTTTCTGATAAAGGACCAGTTGCCCACATTTCATCAAAATGTCAAGAACTATCATTTCCTTTGTACCGAACTATTGTAACCCTTGAAGTGCCATTCTCCCCACCAAAAACACACCCACCCACCCACAAAAAAAAATAAAAAAAAAGTTCTGCATGACTTGTAATAATAAAACATACACACCTATAGCTTAGGATTTGATTCACCCTCCATTAATTAAAATAAAATTACACTTGCTTATATATCTTGCTTATATATCTTCCATGAATCAATCTTGAGTAATGGAAATAAATCTCTTCTTGTTTTGCAGTCGGAGACCTCAACCATCTAATCTCTGCAACAATGAGTGGGTGCACCTGTTGCCTAAGGTTCCCAGGCCAACTGAACTCAGACCTAAGAAAACTGGCTGTGAACTTGATCCCTTTCCCTCGCCTCCACTTCTTTATGGTCGGTTTCGCCCCTCTCACCTCTCGTGGCTCCCAAGTATACCGTTCTCTAACTGTCCCCGAACTCACCCAACAAATGTGGGATGCCAAGAATATGATGTGCGCTGCTGACCCACGCCATGGCCGCTATCTAACTGCCTCAGCTATGTTTAGAGGGAAGATGTCTACGAAAGAGGTTGATGAACAAATGCTCAATGTCCAAAACAAGAACTCATCTTACTTTGTTGAGTGGATCCCCCACAATGTGAAGTCAAGTGTTTGTGATATCCCACCAACAGGGTTGAAGATGGCTTCTACTTTTATTGGGAATTCTACTGCCATTCAGGAGATGTTTAGGAGGGTGAGTGAGCAGTTCACTGTTATGTTTAGGAGGAAGGCCTTCTTGCACTGGTATACAGGTGAGGGCATGGATGAGATGGAGTTCACTGAAGCTGAGAGCAATATGAATGATTTGGTTTCAGAGTATCAACAGTATCAGGACGCAACAGCTGATGATGAGGCTGAGTGTGAAGAAGAAGAAGAGGATGAGATGTGAGTTGGCAGCATTGTGATTTTTTATGGTACCGCTGGAGTCCCTTTGGTAGAGTACTAGGTATATGGCTTTCATGGCATTTGTTTGGTAGGACGCTGTGTATCAAGTTTATAGATGATTTGGTTTGTTGGGTGTATTGTGGGAGTGCTCTTGGTGTCTGTTGTTGATGATATTGTGGCCATCATCTGTGTTATTGGCCTTGTTTCACTATGTAATCTTGGTGTTCATAATCCCATGAAGTTTTGTAAATTTAACTATGGTTTTGAAATGGAATTGCTAATATCATTATCTAGACTGTTCCCTGGATATAATGCTATACTAGCCTTAGTTTTCCATTTTTGTCTTTTTTGGTTGGCGGAAGAAGCTGAAGCCATAGAGGACGTGCACTGCATCCTAAATGTCGCAGAATTTGGAGCACCTCATTGTAACTGTGAGATTTGAATCGAGTGGCCAGACCTGGGAAGTTAGAGTTAGAGCTATGTTTCACTAGGCTACAAAGCTGAACTCACGACTGCTAACCCATTCCCGATTCGTGATTATCAATCCCAATCTCTTTCTGTTTCTACTGTCTGGAAGCAAAAACAGGATCCCATTTATCTGTCAACCATTATCAATGGCCATCAAGCTTCATCCACAACTCTCAGAAGGTTCAGAAATGAGTCTCATATTCAACAGGACTACAGTACACACATCATGGATTTACCATGTCAGAGCTTTCACAACCAGGAACAATAGGGCAACTTAATCTTCCACATTTCAGGTAAGGTGCTTAGTTTCTCCATAAATGTACCCTCCATTTTAACTGACAAAGAAGTATTCAATCACCATAATGGCACATTTGGAACATGCAATGGTTTTTCTTTTGACAAGGTTACATAGCAATGGAACATGAGACATTGTGCTATGAAAACCCAGCCTTAACCATCTTGACCCAAGCCCGATTCGTTTGGAACAATGTCGTGTCTGAGCACAGATAAAAAATATGTCCACCATTCCTCAAGTATAATGTTCAATATAGCTCCACCCAGGATTCTTTTTCAACCTTCTACTTACTAACAAAGCTCTTACTTTTGCAACTCCATCCCATCTTGCAGCTTCCGCATAGATATTTGACAATGAAACATAATTCCCGATGTTATCTGGTTCTAACGTAGATAGCTGTTCAAATACTCGTTCCCCCATCTGCACATGTCCATGGATCTTGCATGCTCCAAGTAGAGGCCTCCAAACTCCAGCATCAGGTACTATAGGCATTTTCCTTATGAACTCTTCCGCTTCCTCTAGATGACCTGCTCTTCCAAGAAGATCAACCATACAAGCATAGTGTTCAAGTTCAGGTTCAAGTGAGAAATCTTTCAACATGCTCTGAAAGCACTTCTTACCCTCTTCCACAAGCCCACAATGGGTACAAGCTGACAATATTCCAGTAAAGGCAGCTGAATCAATTTTCACATTTTCTGATTTCATTTGCGTAAATAGTTGCAGAGCTGTGAGGCCGAGACCATGGTCCCCATGTGCAGCCATGACAGTGCTCCACGAAACTGTATCTCTTCTAACCATGTTATTGAAAATGGATCTTGCAGACTCTATGTCTCCACATTTACCATACATCTTTACGAGAGAAGTGCAGATGGCGTCATCAAAATGGAATCCATGCTTGACTATGTATCCATGGATGGCTTCTCCTTTCTTCGAAGATGTTAGATGGGTACATGTTGATAGCAAGCACAATAGTGTAACTGAATTGGGTTCTGTGTGCCGCGTCCTCATCTTTTGAAACAAGTTCAAGGCCTCCATTGCATGTCCACTCTCGTTATAGATGTCAAACATGGCATTCCATGGGATGGCATCTGTTTGCGCATGTATGAGGAGAGTTGCACATGCCTCCACTATTCTCCCACATTTTGCATAGAATACAACAAGGGTGTGTAAAAGATAACTCTCTCTCTCGATATCGTTTCTAATCATGTATGCGTGGATTGATTTTCCATAGTGCAGGACCCTTAAACTTGTAGAGGCTGTTAGTAAACAGTTAACTATTACTGAATCAGGCTTCAAGCAAGTTTGTTGGGCCTGCCATGAAAGTTCAAGAACATCAGTCCAGAGTGAGTTCAAAGCATACCCCGTGATCATGGCATTCCAGGATATTGCATCCTTTCGTTTCAAGCATCCAAACACTTTTCTCGAGTAATTGACAAAGCTACACTTGGCATACATGTCAACAAGGGCAGTTTTGACTCGGACATCGGACCATAACCAATTTTTCACAAGGAAGCAATGAATCTCTTTTCCTTCTTGCAAGGCTCTGAGCGTCGCACACACAGGGATAACAATCAGAAGTGTGACAAGCGAGAGTCCCATGCCTCTCAATTGCATCTCTCTAAAGAGCATCATGGCCTCTATTTCGTGCCCATTGTTGTATGAACCTGAGATCATCACATTCCAAGAAGCACAGTCACTTTTAGACATGGAACAAAACACCCGTTTTGCGAAGCTTAAGCACCTGCACTTGCAATACATGTCCATGATAGAATTGGCTACCATAATTGAGCCGGAACCTAGCCCTTGCCTGAGAGCATAAGCGTGAGCTTCTTTCCCATTACGAGAAGCTCGAAGTTGACCACAAGCTGATAAGGCATTGATAAGAGTGATGCGATTGGGTCTTACTCTTGCTTGCTTTGCCATCTGAGAAACAATGCTCAAACTGGTTCGGCCATTTTTGTTCAACGTGAGCCCGCTGATAATTGAATTCCAAGTCACCACATCTCTCTTTGCACTTCTATCAAACACTAGGAGAGCTTGGTCAGTGTCTCCAATATTTGCATACATGTCAATCAGAGCAGTCTCCACGAACGCATGGATGGCACGCCCAGTCACGATGGAATGACCATGGATCTGCGAACCAATGCCATTAAGAAACGGGCAAGACTTGAGGATGGTAGAGAACGTAAACTCATCTGGTTTGGCTTTCGAGGAGAGCATATTATTGTAAAGAGAAAGAGCTTGAGTGTGCTTGTGATGCATAATGTAAGCATGGAACATGGTGTTCCAGAGAAAAGGCCTCTGGGGCTCGAGTGGGTGGGTTCGGTCAAAAAGAAGACGAGCAATCGTCGTTTGACCAGTGAGAGCATAGGATCGTAAGAGGGTTGTAACAAGGGGGAGGCAGAATTGGAGGCCATGGATGAGGAGTTGTGCATGGAGGCAGCGAGGTTCGGAGTGATGGGAGAGGGAGAAGGTGAGAGCAGAAGGATGGGGTGGTGTGGAGTGAGAAAGAAAGGTGGGAATCGATTCGTGATTGTGCATTTGGTAGCTGTGTAGGCATTTCGATGGAGATGCTTGTGGGGTGTGTGCCCAAAGGCAATGTCATACCTCTCCTCTGTTCTCTAAGATAGTTTTTTCTCTCTAAAATATGCTTGGAGATTGGTTTGTTGGTGTGGATTTGGAAGGGTGAAAGGTCATGGTTGTGGACACTATGGAATGGTAATGCGCTTTCTCTCAACACTTACTCTCTGTCTCTTGATGCCCACACAAGCTCCACCAGAGACTACGCGCGAAGTTTGAAATGGGCGGATGCGTTGGAGATGCTAATAGACCAAGGTGCGACGAACCTTTTTTGTTTTTCGTTTTTTTTAGGGCTTGTTTGATAACCGTGAAAAGGTATTTTCCTACCTTTTCAGCAGTTGGGAAGCTTGTTTGTTTGGGTGAAAGTTGCTCAAAAAAATTTAGAGGTCATCCCCGCCAAGTGGGAAAGTCACAAGCATAGTAGGTGTCTTTTCCTGTAGTAAAAAGTTAAGTTAGTTGTTTTTTATGCTTACAAACACACCTGTACTATATGCATTCGAGTTATTTATTAGAAGTGTGACCTCATTAGGGTCTACCAATTTTAGGTGGACATTACAAAACCCCCCCAAACTTTCTAGACAATTTGCGCCCAATCAAGTTTTTTTTTTAGCAATTTTTATCCCAAATTGAAATTTTCAAGCAAATACCCTCAAGTCGAAAAGTTTTTTTTTTTTTTTGACGAAAATGTCTAGTGTTGGACCGCCCCCATTTTGTGTCGGACCGCCTTTATTTTGTGTCGGACCACATGCTTTTCAGAAGCCAAAAGTGTTGAACCACCACCATTTTGTGTTGGACAGTATGTCAAAAGTGTCGGACTGTCCCTATTTTGTATCGGATTGCAAGCTTTCCAGAATCAATGTGTCAAACCGCCTTTATTTTGTGTTGGACCACATGCTTTCCAGAGAGTATTTTGGTTTTTATTTTACCTTTTTTTGGTGTGGGGGTATTTGCTACGAAAGTTAAATTTGAGGTAAAAATTGTTAAAAAACTTGTTGGGGTATGAGTTTGGGGGTTTTTGTAATTTTCCTTTCTTTTTTTTTCTCTCTCTCTTTTCTCGACAAATTTGTGCTATCTCCTCTAGACCCTACCTCAGTCTAATCTACCTACCCTAAACCTTCTTCTTTGGGCTTTCTCATTCTCTCTCTCCTCTAGGCACTTTCTCTAGGAGCCTCTCCCTCTACTTTCTCTCTACGCTAGAGCCTATTATGAATACGGTACAATACATTGAAACTAATAGTTCCCCATATGCCACACATGAAACTGACCACCAACTTTTCGGTCATGTTCTCAAATAAGGGAAATTGTCGAGAAATAATATATCCATAAGATGAGTATAACTAAGATGATGATGTTGAGATAGATGAATGGCAAGACAAGAAATGATAGAATTCGAAATAAATTCATTTAGGAGAACTTGGGTGTGTCTCTAATAGGTGATAAGTTAAGAAAAAGTAGACATAGGTGGGTTGGTCATGTACAGCGCAGACCTAATGCAACACCTGTTTGGAAGTGCGAGTTAATGCAAGTGGAAAGCTAAAAAATGATTAAGAGTAGGCCCAAAAGGATATGGTTGGAAGTAGTGAGAAAAAATATGAAGGCTTACGGACTCACTGAGGATATAACCCTTGATAGAGCAGAACAACAAACTAGCATTGATGTAGCACACCTCAAATAGTTGGAAAATGTTAAGGAAAATTGATTGTTTCAAACTTCTAACTAAATTTTAAATCTACGAAAAGTGATTGGATCAACTTTCCTTTTGCTTTTAGAATCCTAAGTATTTTCCAAAGATTCTCGGTGAAATAGTAAAAACGTTATCAAATAGGGCCTTAGTGATAATTATCTTTAATAAAAACATTTTGAAGAGGTTGAAGGTTACAGGTTTTTAACTCAGGCCAATCGAAGCAGTGGATCTCTTTCACATTAACAAAGTTTGCTCCTTCACATTCACGAACCGTTGCTCTCTCCTTGGTAAACATCAAATTTATCTGCTCTACTTTTAGTAAACCTCAAATTGATAGTGTTTTACCAGCCCCACCCCACAAAAAAGAGTGGATTAGACTTGAATAGGGCTACCAACAATTCAGACTGAGACCACGCCTCGCCCTGTTCCGGTCCAAACTTTTTTTTTTCTGGTATGAAGTTTCTATAAGGCCTAGTCTTTATGAAAACGAAATGAAGGTCACATCAAAACCATGTCTTGAAAGCAGTTTCGGCAACAAAGATCTCTAATATGGCTTTAAAATCAATTTTCGACACCGATAACAAAATTTGAAACTAAAAAATTGGTACAGAATTAAGATCTTGAATAATTTTTTAACATTTATTTTTAGGGCAAAATGGATGGTCTAGATAATTTGTTACAATATACACTATTTTTAGAGCATAAAATCTTTTTTTTTTTCACGATCATAATGCTCAAGAGGAGATGATTGATGCAAAGGTTTTCTAATGCTTGAATTGCAATTTTTGATGAGTTACGAGGTGCAGGTTTACTTAATTTGATAGGGTTGTAGCCCTTTCCTGGAATACATTATTGGGCTAGAGTGACTCATCCTGTCCCCGAACCGCCACCCGACGCATATTTATAATTCTCCTCTAACCTTACCTCGTCTCTCTTGACAACATGAGAGCAAAGCAACGATTTAAAACATGCAAGGCGGTATGAAATCACCCGATCTGACTCGAGAATTAGTCACCTCGTGCATGTTCTATAAATATATAGGAAATCGTCTGGTCGATAAGAGAACCGGCAATTTGCTACCTTTAAATGGAGTTTTGCTACAGTAAAAACTTTGATTTACCAATTCTTGACCTGATTGGACCGGTTCGCTGTTTTTACACATGCTTTTTCGCTAGTTCACTATCAGTAAAACAGTGATACGAACCTCCGATTCACCGATTCGGACCGGTTTTTGCAATGCCCGATCCTAGTCACCAATTCGGTTTTTAAATCATTGGAGCAAAGTTTAGAGATGAAGAGAGGGAAGATCATATGTTGGGAGATAGTCAAGGAAGATCTTTGTCATTTCTAAAAAGTAGTGGGTAATAGGGAATCCACATTTTTCTAGCATGATAAATGGTTTGGTGACTACCCTCTGAAATACCTTTTCCCTTAGGTGTTTTCTAAAGTCTCAAACCCATTAGCTACAGTAAAGAAGGTTAGTGGAGATGCTCATACTAACATTATTTGGTCTATTCGTTGCGGGTACTAGATAGTGAGTAATATTTTTCTTCATGAGTATCAAACTTTGTTGAACATATTAAATAATGTCTAGCTTTTCCCTAATCTACAGGATGATGTGATCATGGACCTTACTACCTTGGGAGATTTTACAGTTAAGTTAACATATATTCTTATCTTTTGTGATCGACATAAACAACTGGATTAAGGACTTTCCCGGATAAAGAAACTTCATGTTTCGCTTAAAGTTCAATTGTTTCTTTGTAGCAACTAGAGATAACTTAAGGAAACGATAATTTATTATACAAAATGTTTACATTTTGTGCAAAACTAGCGATGAGACGGCCCAACATTTATTCATCTTCTGCCCTTTTCATTTTTTACCTTTGGAATTGGGTTCGCGAATATTAGATGATGTAAAAATAGGCATCATGTAAGTTATTAAAAAACTAGACTCATATTTCTTTATATTATACATAATACGTAGCAACTCATATTTCACATAAATTTTATAGATATTGTCTCAAATGTTGTCATCAAAGTTGAGAGTATCAACCCTCGGTAAAGAAGCAGAGCTTCTATTAAGTACAACGGAAGTGCTTTACAACCATTAACAAAAGGTACGAGCACTACATAGTTTTTGCGAAGTATTTTTTAAATATTTTTATTCGATGTATCTTGATGAGAAGAATGACGATTAAAATTTCAAGTTATTTAGATTTGTAAAAAAAATTAAAATTAAAATACGAAATGAGGTTGTGACTGTCAGATTGGCTCAGATTCAATCTAAACCATTGGGCTCATATGTTCATATGAACTAGTGGGCTAATCTCAGTATATATATAGAAAACACTACGCAACGCCTATAGGCGAAAATGAACAGTGATTTCGCCTACCCCTATCACCGTCAAAAGTTCATCGCGTGGTCACGATTGTCCGGTATTGTTTTATTTTTTATTTTTTTTCTACAAATCAGAATGACTTAAAATTTGGAGCGTATATTCATAAAAAATAGGGGAATCTTAGAAAAATATAAAAAAAAATATTTTACATGAAAAAATTGACCAAAATACCCCCAAAATATTCGGGATATTTTGGTTAATTTGTTTTTCGGATAATGTTTTTTATATTTTTATTAGATGTACCTCAGTAAGATGTACATACCTTCCAAATTTAATGTCATTTCTATTTATAAAAAAAATATGAAAAATAAAACACTACTAGACAATCGTAACCACGCAATGAAATTTGGACGGTGATGAGGGTAGGCGAAATCACTAGTTATTTTTGCCTATAGGTGTGTTAGGAAGACTTTTCCTATATATATATATATATGTATAGGAAAATACTACGCAACGCCTATAGGCGAAAATGAACAGTGATTTCACCTACCCCCATCATCGTCTAAAGTTCATTGCGTGGTCACGATTGGCTAGTAGTGTTTTATTTTTAATTTTTTTTTCTATAAATCAGAATGACCTAAAATTTGAAGCGTGTATTCATCAAAAATAGGAGAATATTTTAAAATTATAAAAAAATATTTTATATAAAAAATATTGACCAAAATACCCCTAAAAAGTTTCAGAAGTATCTTGATAAATTTATTTTTCACAAATAATTTTTTTTATATTTTTACTAGATGCGCCTCAGTAAGATGTACATAACCTCCAAATTTCAAGATATTTTGATTTGTAGAAAAAAAATGAAAAATAAAATACTACCGGATAATCTTGACCACATGATGAAATTTGAACGGTGATGAAGGTAGGAAAAATCACTATTCATTTTTGCCTATAGGCATTGAAAAGACTTTTCCATATATATATATATATATATATATATATATATATTTCTCAATTTCATTTTATACAAAAAAAAGAAAAAAGAAAAAAGAAGATTACTTTTTAATATTAATTTCTAACATTCAGGAAATATTGTTGATGTTGTACCATACGCCATATAAAAAATTTTAAATACAAGGAGAATTTTCGAAATACGTGTCTCATTAAATATTTTTCGCAATTAAAGAATAGTGAAATATATGGTTACAAGCATATCTGATATTTCATAACAACAAAAGGCAAAAGGAAGGCTAAAGCACAAAGATGAACTCTAAAATTGAATCATTTCTCTTATTTTATTCGAATGCACTTATACTTTTATTGAACCTCCATTTAAATGTCGACAACTATTCCCAAAAGAACAAAAGATTCTATAAATAAAAGTTATTTGTGCTTTATAAAAAAATTTATTGTTTACTTTTCCTCTATGAATAATTTGTCAATTTGTCTAATCTCATCGTATATCTATGGACTCGCCCATTGCGAAAAATATGCGAGCATCGCTATCACATAGCAATGTATTTTTACATGGTATGTCCATGAAATTATTTACATGAATACTTATTTTATAGGGAAAATTAGAAAAACCCTCAAGACCACATTTTTCTGCAACTTACCTCCAACCTAATTTTTTCTCTCACTTTTTTCCAAAAAACACACTTTCTATGTAAATACCCCCCAAGGGAAAAAATTCATTTTTTTTTACACGAAAATGCCCTTCCCTCACACAGAAATCAATTTGGCCCGATTTGACATTGACTTTCGAAGCTCATTGTCGGAGCGAACCACCGCAGTGCCGGAGTGAATGATCCACTGCTAGACCGCACATACACAGTGTTGGAGCACTGTGACTCCAAATTACACTGTCGGAGCACACTTACACAGTGCCGGAGCACATGATCCACTGCCGGAGCGCACATAGACAGTGCCAGAGTGCTGTAACTCTAGAGTATTGCACTGCCAGAGCACATCATCTGTTGCCGGAGTGCACATATACAGTGCCAGAGCGTTGTGACTTCAAATTCCACTGTCGGAGCGCTGTGACTCCAGATTCCACTGCCGAAGCGCACTTAGACAGTGCCAGAGCGCATGATCCACTGTCAGAGCACACATAGACAGTGCCAAAGCACTGTGACTCCAGAGTGTTGCATTGCCGGAGCGCACTTATGCAGTGCCAGAGTGCACATACACAGTGCCGGAGCGCTGTGACTCCAGAGTGTTGCACTGCCGGAGTGCACTTACACAATGCCAGAGCACACTTACACAGTGCCGAAGCGCACTTACACAGAGGAGAGAGAGGCGTGGGTAAGGTAAAAGCAAGGGAGAGTAGTTTAGGCATTTTTTTATTTTTTATTTGGTTGGAGGGTACTTGCATAGAAAGTGTATTTTTGGGAAAAAAATGAGAGAAAAAGTTAAGTTGGGGATAAATTGCATAGAAAGTGGAGTCTTGGGGTTTTTTTGTAATTTTCATCTACTTACTATTTGTTGCATGTTTAGTAGATTATTTATGTTTCTATTTAGTCTCACTTTTGAGAACATAAAGTGTATTTAAAATTTCTCTTTCTATATATCATTTTAAGCTCAAATTTACATGCATACGCTCCTTACCATCATATACCAAGAAAAAAGTACTAAAAAATAGTTTAAATAAAAATACCAAACTACCCCTAAATAGTATGGGGGTAGTTTGTAATTTTATTTATTTTAAAATATTTTTAATAATATTTATGGGTGTGTGATGGTGAAAAGTATGGATATCTCAAATTTAAGTATAATCCAGTATATGTAATAGATACAATTAAAACACACTTTATGTCTTAAAAAAAAGAGAATTAACTGTAAAATATGAACTATATAGAATTATTTTTAAATATAAAAAATAAAATACATTTTATATGTATATTTCCCTAGAAAAAAATACAAAAGAGAAAGAAGATAAATAAAGTTGGAGAAGAAAGTAATTGATTATGGCCTTTTACCTTGATACCTTACTCCAAAGACCTCGTTGTATTTGATGAACTGTCTTTTTTCGAGTTTTACCTTTACACCTTCTCATAGGACTTAATACTTGATGTGCTTCCTTGTTTTTCTAGTTAGTAACACACCTTTTCAGTTACTTTTCCCTTTCAATCCTCTTGTTTTGCTTTTTTTTTCCCTCTTTATTCTTGCGATCACTCTAATCTTGTTCTCTCTCTATATAGGCGCCCATCAGTATGTTCTTAATGGAGACGGTTGCTGATAGCGGGAGCCATTATCGTGGCAGTGGACAGAAAAAATCCTTTGATATGTTGAATGGCAATTATTGAAACTGTGCGAATGTTCATTCAACAACTTTCATATGAGACACGGTATCTTTTGAGATAGAGGATCATGGGCATGGTTCTCTGGACATGTGTCCTTGTGAAGGTGGGCTTCATGCCTAACTCCACATCTTGGATACTTATGCATTTCTTGTGCAAACTGTAGTTGCAGATTTTGCGAGGCAGATGGTCATCATGTATCTCTCAATGCCCTGCTTGATTCTTTGAAAATGGGTGTCTTATGGAGATGCCTCTCTTGGATTTGGTATCTCTTGAAATATGGGTGTCTATTGTTTGTATAGAATAAGAAATCTTAGAAGATACATGTCCCTATAGGGCCCAGGTCCGGCCTTTGACCGGCCAAAGAGACCATGGCCCAAGTGTATGGGGCGACATGGTTGCCCGGCCCTAGGCCGCCTAGTTTTTTAGGGCCCAGTTGACTGGGGAGGGCTAGGCCACCTAGCCCATTGCCACCACTATTCCGATGGGTTGGGAGTTGAAATATGAGTGAGAGAGAGAGAGAGCAAGCAGAAACCAAATCTTATCAAATATTCCAATAGAGAAATAGAATGCTTTGTGATTCAATTTTTTAGAATTTTCAAATATCCAAGTCGAACTTGAATTTTTGGGGATTCAAATATTAAGCAATTATTTGAATTCCAAAGGATATCACAAAGTTCTCTAAGGGCTTGTTTGAAACAACATGAACTGGAAATTGGAAGTTACTGAAGAATTATAAATTAGTAGTTCCTGAAGAAGTTTTCGATTTCTGTGTTTGATAACATCCCTGAAAAGTTAAAAAGTTCATGGTTTCTGCGTTTGATAACCTCCTAAAAAGTTAAGAAGTTTTTGGTTGATGTGTTTGATAACCTCTTGAGAAGTTAAAGAAGATATAGCTTAAGTAAAAGGCAAGATGTAAATGTTAAAATTGAGACATATATTATTTAAAAAATTTGTTGAATATTATTTTTTGGAATACAATATCAATTGAAAGTAAAGTACAATATTATTTTTCTGTAATAACTTGAACACTACTTATATTCACCACTGATGCATCTATATCCCAACCTAAAAAATATACGTCATTCAACAATAAATCAACCCATTCAAACACACATGCACAATGCAACCTATTCAAACACACATGTACAATGCAAGCAGTAAGAAATCAGCCCATTCAAACACACATGCACATTGCAAACAGTAAGAAAACAACCCATTCAACAATCACCTGTAATGCAAGCAGTAAGAAATCAGCTCATTCAACAATCACCTGTAATAACTTGTGCACCACTTACATTTACCACTGATGCATTTATATTCCAATATAAAAAATATACGTCATTCAACAATAAACCAACATTGTTGTTTGTCCCTTAAAACATTTGTATGCTCTCTATCTCTCTAAGATTATAATGGCACACAACATTTATATGTTATTTATTAAAGCATTTGTGATGCATGTCAAGCAACATGCACAATTCATGTATCCATATATAACCATGTACAAAACCGGCCTATTCAACAATAACCTATAATAGTTTAAACATGCATAATTGAAAATGCAAACACCAAGGAATTAGCCGATTCAAACTATCACGACCTTACCCCCTGATCCCTACTGTACTAGCCGGAAGGCAACAGAGTGCGAGACCGTGACCAAAAGTAGCAAATACCACACTTGTGAGAGTGTGCTCAACGCTTTTGGATAGACGGAATCAAAGCAAACCACGAAAAAAAACCAAAACCCAAACACAAAGGTACAAAGAACTGGATAAAATAAAACCAATTTATATATATACAGGTTCCAAAATTTCATTACAATCATGTCCAAGGCACTAAGGCCCAACAACAAAAAACATACAAGACTTCAACAAAACAACTATATGGCCTCCACCATCAAACACCTACTATCTGCATAGACAAGCTCAGATCTTCAACTGCCAGCCACGATTTACCCAGCCGTCCGCTCTCAAAAACCGCAGGCTGATGCTCTATATAGAGAAATCAGAAGAATGAGCTATAAAGCCCAATAAGCAGATCAAACATCATGTATTCCGCCCTATACAATACTATTCATAAACATCCCCCATGCATGTCTCATAACATGGAGTCATGTAGCACAATTCCTTAGCAATGGCGGAAAAAGTGTAAATCACATGTCAGAATATCATACATCGCATGAGCTAACAGTTTACCACATCTTTTCATCAAAATAACAGATTAGTAATTCAGGCAAAACACAGTGCATACAGACAATCCTAGTGTCGTCTACTCTGAAAGTACAAGCCTTATCAATCAGGTCAAGCCAAATCCTGTTACTTGAGACTTTTACCTTGACTTAGGAGGGAAGACTGACAAATGAATGACCCATTTCGTAATTTCTTCATACACACACATAATCCCTAGCGCGTTTTGGGGCTTTTGATAAGCAGTGGCCTTGTAAGATACGAGTCTCTCCTTATGCTTTTCTGGCGAGAGAGTGTTACACTACCAATGGGTAACCCAATAGGTAGTGCTCTTAAAGATTTGGGGTACGACCTACCCAACATTCATATTCATATCCTAACTCCCTTCCTATTATTGGGAGTCGGGGAAAGATCTTAACTACCGGCATAACATTCTTATTACATTACAACATATTACACTACCAACGGATGACCCATTGCGTAGTGCCTCATATAGTAGTCTCAGTATCTCATCATACTATCAATGGATTGCCCATTACGTAGTGTTCCATATCACAGTCTTACCATATCAGATCCCCACTACCAATGGATGTCCCATTGCGCAGTGTTTTATAACACATTCTTATCATAGGCATGTCTTATTACAATCATGCACATACATATCTCATAAGCATTCATCCATGCCCAAGCATGACTCATCACAATTATTCAAGAGTTAATGAGCATTCACTATATCATAAGCATGCCTCATTTCAACTATGCATATTCAATAATTTATAACAAAACAGGGTTTTCAGTATGATAACCTCTTAGAAAATTTGGCCTAACTTCCAATCCATAAAGAGTTCTGTCATGGTCCCAAAACCAATTTGAAAATGTATTCATTCACCTTTTATTTAAAAGTGGTTTAACATTGATCAGAGACATATTGATCAGTGAACAACCTCTCATAAAAAATATAACAATTCTAGAATTTCACTGCAACCACAACAGAGACGTATTCATACAAACATGGGCATAATTCCCAAACTATAAAGAATTCCAACATGGTTCCAAAACCATTTTTGAAATGGACACACACATCTTTCATTTAAAAGTGGTTTGAGATCATCTTGACACCATTTTATCAGTAAACAGTTCAGTACAAAACATGCAATAGTTATGAAATTCACTGCAACTCACAACAGTGACATATTCATACAAATAAGGGCATAATTCTCAAACTATAAAGAATTCCAACATGGTTCCAAAACTATTTTTGAAGTGGACACACCCATCTTTCATTCAAAAGTGGTTTGAGATCATTTGGATACAATTTGACCAGTAAACAGTTCAGTACAAAATATGCAATAGTTTTGAAAATTCACTACAACTCATAACAGTGACGTATTCATACAAACAAGGGCACAATTCCCAAACCATAAAGAATTCCAACATGGTTCTAAAACCATTTTTGAAGTGGACACACCCATCTTTCATTCAAAAGTGATTTGAGATTACCATTTGGTCAGTAAACAGTTCAATACAAAACATGCAATTATTCTGAAAATTCATTGCAACTCACAACAGTGACATATTCATACAAACAAGGGGCATAATTCCCAAACCATAAAGAATTTCAACATGGTTCCAAAACTATTTTTGAAGTGGACACACCCATCTTTCATTTAAAAGTGGTTTGAGATCATTTGGATACCATTTGGTCAGTAAACAGCCCCAATTAAAAACATGCAAAGTTCTTGGAATGCAGTTTACAGTTTTGACATACTTTAGGAAATGACCCATAACTTCCAAACCAGGATGAACATTGACACAAGGTCTTTTCCATCTTAAAATAGAGGTTTTCCATCTTAAAATAGAGGCACATGGGTACTTTTCCACAAATTTTCATAGCCAACAGAAATGATTTCAATTCTCAATTTATCATGCTAATAAGAATCACAGTCTTGGAAAAACAGGCGTATTCTAACATAAATTTCATAGCATGCAACATCTTTATTCAAAAAAATCCAGCTTATAGCCAAAACTATGGAGACATGAATGTTAGATATACTTACTTGAACCCAAAAGTGTCCCAAAATCCCATCACCGGTCAAGTTCCCAAGCTCCCAAGCTCCCAAAATGGCTCCAAGAGGTTGAGATTCCAAGTGTTTGGAAAAGGGGCTCATGAGTGAGAGAGACCAAAAGTCTTGGGAAGGGTGAGGGGTAGTATTTATAAACCAAGAGGGGAAGGCAGCTGGCAGGTGGCAACCAAGAGGCTACAAGTGGCATCCAAGTGATTGACAAGTGGCTTATATGGGCCATAAAGCACTCACGACGACATGAACTCCCTGTCGCGCACGACGGCAAGAAATCTATTGTGCATGGCCGCGTGAACTTCGTTGCACACGACAACCTCTCTTTATGCAGCGCAAGACGACGCTCTCTTTCTGGCGCTTACTGTCGCGTGCTCACTCTCTTCTTCTGTCTCTTACTGTCGCGTACGCTCTTTTCTTCTTCTTCTTATTGCCGCGCGCGCTTTCTTCTTTTTCTTCTTACTGCCGTGCAAGCACTTTTCTTCTTATTCTTCTTCTTACTGTTGCGCACGCTCTCTTCTTCCTCTTCTTACTACAACGCATATTATCTTCTTCTTCTTACTGCCGCGTGCGCTCTCTACTGTGCACGGCGGTGTACACTACTCTGTGCACGGTGGCACTTCTTTTCTTTTCTCTTTCCACCGTGCACAGATGTCACTGTTGTGAGTTACAGTGAATTTCTAGAACTATCGCATGTTTTGTATTGGACTGTTTACTGACCAAATGGTGTCCAAATGATCTCAAACTACTTTTGAATGAAAGATGGGTCTGTCCACTTCAAAAATGGTTTTGAAACCATGTTGAAATTCTTTATGGTTTGAGAATTATGCCCCTGTTTGTATGAATATGTCAATGTTATGAGTTGCAGTGAATTTCCAAAACTATTGCATGTTTTGTACTGAACTGTTTACTGACCAAATGGTGTACAAATGATCTCAAACTACTTTTAAATGAAAGATGGGTGTGTCTACTTAAAAAATAGTTTTGGAAACATGTTGGAATTCTTTATGGTTTGGGAATTATGCCCATGTTTGTATGAATATGTTATTGTTGTGAGTTGTAGTGAATTTTCAAAACTATTGCATGTTTTGCACTGAACTGTTTACTGACCAAATTGTATCCAAATGATCTCAAACCACTTTTGAATGAAATATGGGCATGTCCACTTAAAAAATAGTTTTGGAACCATATTGAAATTCTTTATGGCTTGGGAATTATGCCTCTGTTTGTATGAATATGTCACTATTGTGAGTTGCAGTGAATTTTCAAGACTATTGCATGTTTTGCACTAAACTGTTTACTGACCAAATGGTGTCTAAATGATCTCAAACCACTTTTCAATGAAAGACGAGTGTGTTCACTTCAAAAATGGTTTTGGAAGCATGTTGGAATTCTTTATGGTTTGGGAATTATGCCGCTGTTTGTATGAATATGTCTCTGTTGTGGTTGCAGTGAAATTCCAGAATTGTTATATATCTTATGAGAGGCTGTTCACTGACCAATATGTCTCTGATTAATGCTAAACCACTAGGAAATGACCAATAACTTCCAAACCAGGATGGACATTGACATAAGGCCTTTTTCATCTTCAAATAGAGGCACATGGGTACTTTCTCACAAATTTTCATAACTAACATAAATGATTTCAATGCTCAATTTATCATGCTAATAAGAATCACAATTATGGAAAAACATACATATTCTAACATAAACTTCATAATATAGCCACATCTTTATTCAAAAAAATCAAGCTTATAGCCAAAACTATGGAGACATGAATATTAGATTTACTTACTTGCACCCAAAAGTGTCCCAAAATCCCTACAAAGACCAAGTTCCCAAGCTCCCAAAATGGCTCCAAGAGGTTATGATTCTAAGTCTTTAGAAAGGGGACTCGTGAGTGAGAGAGAACACAAGTCCTAGGAGGGGTGAGAGGGGTAGTATTTATAAACCAAAAGGGGAGGCAGCTGGCAGGTGACAACCAAAGTGTTACAAATGGCATCCATGTGGCATCCAAATGGCTGACAAGGAATACAAGTGGCTTACATGCGCCAAAAAGCACTCACAATAGAACACTCACAGCAGCATGAACTCCCTGTCGCGCACAATGACGTGAACTCTGCTACGCACGGCGGCATGAACTCCCTGTCGTGCACAACAGCGTGAACTCTGTTGCGCACGACGGCCTCTCTTTATGCAGCGCACAACGACGCTCTCTTTCTGCCTCTTACTGCCACGCGCTCACTTTCTTATTCTGTTTCTTACTGCTACGTGCACCTTATTCTTCTTCTTCTTATTGCCGAGCGATCTCTTCTTCTTCTTAATGCCGCGCGCACTTTCTTCTTCTTTTTCTTCTTATTGCTGCGCAAGCTCTCTACCGCGCACGACGATGTACACTGCTGTTCGCATGGCGGCACTTCGCACATGATGACACTCGCGCACGACGGTGCTTCCTTTCTTTTCTCTCTTTCCGCCGCACACTGACTGACGTGCACTTCCTCATGTCGAAAAAATCTCGATCTTTATACAAACACACATGCACAATGCAAGCAATAAGAAATCAATCCATTCAACAATCACCTGTAATAACTTGAGCACTGCTCACATTCACCACTGATGTTCAACAATAACCTGTAATAGTATAAACATACATAATTGAAAATGCAATTGAATGAACACAACAGTTCAACAATAACCTGTAATAGTTTAAACATACTTAATTAAAAATCAATAAAAGGCTAGTTTAACACAAAATATACTTTCCAAATGAATTTCTATAGTGTTGGGAGATTATAATTTCTATTCGTATCTTTTCATTGTCTAGTATTTGTATTATAGTGCTCCGTGATTTATCATTTGTATAAAGGCAACAATGTACTTCCCTCAAATACACTTTCCAAATGAATCGTCTAAGAGATGAAATGAATATCAAACATTTCAGTATTATCAGTGAAACAATGGGAAGAATGACACAATCTTCAACAACAAGTCATGACCTACCTTCTACACAATGAGGAGGTACTCATAAATATAACCATTTTTTCCTTCACAGACATTGGCATGATTTATTTGTATTACAAATTTCAAATTCTAAGCTTCAAATAATAGTCCCCAAAAAAGAACATGTAAAGCACCCACTATCCAATTGGAAGCAAAGCAGCAAAACAGTAAATAACAGAAGCAACCATAACACAGTCACTCGCAACCATAACACAGTCACTCACAATACATAGGAATTTGCGTGAAGTACACAAACTTACCAGGTAAATATAAATGAATGATACGATGTACACCACAGGATGGCAGTAATTATAATATGAAAGCACCCAAAGCAAAGCCAGAACAATGGCCATGCGGTGTAGAATTGAGACCTCTGTGATAGACATCTTTAAGAACACTAATGCTCAAGTGGATCAATAGCAAAGCAACCCAAGAATGAAGAGATTGGCCCCTTCGATTTCAATTTCCTTCGACCCCATCTCAAATTAAAATTCCCAATCTCAACCTTTTCTGACAAGTACGAACAATGGGGTATTTTGGAATCAGCAAAAAGAAAATTCCTTATCCAGCAATCTGAAACACCTGGTAAAAACCAATAAAACCCCAAAATTCAAAATGCTCTAAAACAGACCTTCTCGGTTCTTGAAGGACAAAATTTCAGTTGCAACAGCCAATACATAGATATAATTTTGGAACCCAATGCACAAACCAGAAATATTCTCATTCTTGTGAAGAGATCATCATATTCCACCAATTAAACAACTTGCAAACAAACTTCACAGGACCAACGTGCCCGTTTCAATTGATTAACATTAGCCCACCCTCCAAATATCAATTATAGAAATTTAAACCACTCCACCTAACTGTTTGAGGCATTATAATGCATAAACTGCAGTTCCAATTAGAATACACTGCACAAATAAGCCTCAAATGCCCTTCTCGTAGGGTTATATATGATAAATCCTTATGTCTATACATCAAAAAGCCATTAATTCCTTGTACAGTTCTCTCCTCCTTGTTGGACATGTACCATTGAACACCAATAATCTGGAATGGATACGAACCTGTAAGATTTCAAGAAATCCAGGAACAAAGTTCCAATCAAAAAACAAAGAATTAATTTATAGACCCATCAATTTTTTCTTGCAGATGAGTAAAACCATGAATCATGCAGGAAAAAAAACAATCCCATAAGACTAGAATAACAAATCCACACACACGAATAATAACAAATCCACACACGAATACCAGAAACTTAAACATGCAAAATGAGAGAGAGAGAGAGAGAGAGAGAGAGAGAGAGAGAGAGAGAGAGAGAGAGAGAGAGAGAGAGAGAGATGGGGGGTACTAGTTTAATGCAGTGGTAACAACAAATCTACCAGTACTCGCTCTGTTTACAAGAACTACTGATATTGGCAGGAGAGGCCTCAATGAATAGCTGACCCAATTGAAAATCTTGCTCCCATCAGTAGGCCAAGCATTTTTGCACAGTCTTTGAGTTGCCTATCCAATTGGATCAAATATAACTTTAGGAATACTTACCAAAATTATTGTCTGATAACCAATTGGGTGATCAAAACATGACAATAAAAAGCCATTCCATAGGCCCACACAATGCATCTTTCTGTTCACGTACATTTCCAGATGCAATTGCATCTTGAAGGGCACATGGGTCCCATAGTTACAACTGGGGACAACATTGGAACCACCACTTCATTATACATGCATCATATTTCCAGATGCAGTCGACCATTGTTCACTGATAATGATGGTACTAAGTATCCCATACATGAAAATAAACAAGACACAAGATCCATCACAATCATATATAGAAGCACAAGGTACACGCCAGAACAAATCTAAAGGGTATGCACCACGCCAATAGGAGCATCACCAACAAAAAATAATGGATAGCCATCCAATTATTTTCTTTAAATAATGGCACCAATAAAAGTCTGAAACTTTACCACAACCACACAATGACAGTGAATCCCCTTATCCTCTAGAAGAAAATACATACAAATACAACGAACCAAATACTTAGTTCAGTCTATTCACAAAGGAAACAAGGAATCAAGCTATACTAAAATGATGCAGTCTATTCATCTCTGGAACTGTTATTGAGATCGTGCAACCCCCATCTCTGGAACTGTTATTCATAGAAAACTTAGTTCAGTCAAACCCCTCTCTTGCAATAACTATATTGAGATCATGCAACCCCACTCTTCACTCCACGAGAATAGAGTGACAAATTACTGAGCGCACAGATAATCCAACACAACAATGTGTTCTTTGATGAGGAAGACATCACAGATATCACAAATCATCAGAAAAGAAATCTCCAAGAAGAATGTCATAAAGATACTTATAAAGCTATAATAACAGGAAATCCCCAAAAACATCTTAACTAAAATGCCACAAATCTCATGACTTCTCCAAAACCAGCCCAAAATCACATAAATTGGCAAAAACACATCCATTAATAAACATATCTCGAAAATCAGGGCAAAAAATACAGATATTGAAGATCCAACAAACCCTAGCAAGAGAAAGAGGTTTATAGAAGAAAAAAGAAAAAGAACCATACTTGGAGCTCTAATGTTAATGGCGGATGGGAGGTTGGTGAACCGAACAAACACAGGAACAATGGAGCTCGACCTATTGATAAAAATCTTTGTGCGCTGCTTCTCACTGGCGAGGAGGGCTCTTGGTAAAAATCTGTGTGAGAGATGACAGAGAGAGGGCTCTCTACGTACCGCTTCTCAATGGTGGAAGAGGCATTTTTTATCGGGGGGCAGAAGTTTTTATGAACTTCCATTTTCAAGTTCTGACCTTTTGGTCGGAACTTTTTTTTACGTATAAAAAGTAAAACATGAACAGCAAAGTAGAACTTCTCTCCTTGCCTTCCATTTTTTATCAAACACATAAAAGGAACAGTAATAGGTAACTTCTCACTTCCAGGAAGCAACTAACTGTTATCAAACACGCCCTAAAGGTGACTTTGATAACTGGAAACTAGTTGTTATCTAGAACCTGGAAATTCTTTTTGGCTATATTATTTGGAACCTAGAAGTTCTTTCTCCCAGTGAAGTTGGATGATACAATCCATGTACTGGAAAATTATTATTGTGTTTGGCAAATTTAGAGGAAGCCTAGAAACCTATGTTTGGTATCGCCTAGATGTCATCAAACTTGGAGGCCTGGTAATTCACTAGTTCAATCCATACATTCAAGAATTTGTATTCAGGGGTAGTATTTTCAATCCATACATTCAAGAATTTGTATTGAGGGGTAATATTGGTTTATTGAACGAGAATCTAACAGGCCATCCACAAGAGATAAGTAAGAAGAACGGTTTAGATTTCCCAAAATGTAATGACGTACAAGAAGTAACCCAACTATTTTATAGTAATTTAATTAGCACTTTGCACTATTAACTCTAGTTTCTTATTCAAGAAACACAGGAACCCAAGATTGAATTTCCTAAATTCATGGATGACCCGAATTTTCATGATAAGTCATTCTACAAATACTTTGTTATATGAGTACCACAATTCATGCATTTAAAAGCAAGAACATCCTTCATTGTATAAGCCTGGATGAGGCCCTATGTTCTTTTCCTTCTTGTACGCCTTGTTAGTATCTGTATTATTCATTACCTCTTTTAACGATAAACTAAATAAAAAAGAGGGATTGCCTACAAAGAGACCATTTATCTTTTGTATATGGAAGTCACAATTGTTTTTATCCCTTAAATTTCAAAATGGGTGGTTGCAAGTCTTATTGAATAGACAAAGTTCCAAAATTTTTTTTCGGACTTCGTGACTCACCCCAAGCCATCTAATTTAACATCTAAAGAGTGAAATGATTGTGATCTCCATGTACAAATGATAAATGGTCTCTTTGTAGACAATATCTAAAAGGCACACTTTCTATGCTTCCTATACAACATAAAACTTATATACTTACACTTATCCAACCGTCCATTCTGAATGGAGGGCAAAGATTGCCCCAATCACAATGTCATGTCTCTACATACACAATTTTATTTTTAATTTTTCTATAAAATATTGACACCAAATTTTGGGTGTCCAATCCTCTATTAAATTCGTACTTGTAAAAACTATAAAATAAATATTCCCATTAAAATAAAATGACTAAAATATCCTTGAAAGTTTCAAGGCGTATTTTGGTCAATATATTTTATCGAAAAATTATTTTTACTATTTTTTTGTAGACTCGCTTCAATGAGAAGATGGCACGTACCAAATTTCATATTCATACAATTTGTATAAAAGGAAAAATTTTCCATTGAGAAGATGGCACGTCCACTAGAGTATTTTCTTGCTAATCGAAACTAATGGTCCAGGTGACACCCCAGAGTATTTTATTTTTAATTTTTTATACAAATTGTATGAATATGAAGTTTTAAATTTTTTTATACAATTTTTTTTATACAAATTGTATGAACGAAATTACTGTTCAAATTTTGAAAATTACTCCTTTGAAACAATGGAAACAATCAAACTAATGTTCAAAATTTGAAAGGTGAGTGACTCACTCGATCAAAATTGGATGGCTGGATAGTAGGGGAAACATATATCTTCTATGTTGTAGGGCAAGTATAGAAACCTTCCCATCCCTAAAACGGACTGTCTACATAAAGATCATTCATCTGTTTTAAATGGAGGTCACAATCGTTATTGTCCCTTAAATTTCAAAATGGGTGGTTGTAAGAGTGTCATTGAATAGACAGAAAGTTCCAAAAAAAATTATCGAACTTTGTAACTCACCCCAAGCCATCTAATTTAACATCTAAAGAGTGAAATAATTGACCTCCACGTACAAAAGATAATAGCCTCAATCTCTTGGGTAGTAATCCGGTGAGAATTTCCCGGTACTTCTCTTAGCTTGTGAAGAGAACACTTCTAAAACATAAAAATCCATGGACATTCTTTTCCTTTACAATATACTCAATGAGCCCTTAGCTATCATCATATTGAAAAGTCCTTTTTTTTTTCCCTTTTCTCCAAGGGGTAAATATAAAGAAAGGCCCTGGTTTCTATGCAGCCAAGCCCGCATATGTAGAAATGCGTGCTTCTTAATAAATATATTTTTGAGATAGATTTTAAGACTTAATTTTTTAAGGACATGTAATTTCTAACATGAAGATCACGAACGTGAAAAAAAAAATAAAATTTGAAAACTCAAAATAACAATTCTAGTAAGAAAACATTTGGACCATTAGTTTCCATTGTTTTTAGATGGAACACCTTCTTGCATCCATATTTAAGATAGATGCTTTACACTTTCTGGACCACATATGTAGAAATGAGGTCCATCACATATGTAGAAATGAGGTCCAGCCTGCATGAATCAATTTTCCATAAAGAAAAGGCCAAGAACAAGCCCAAATAACTCATAGCATACAAACACATTTGTACTCACGCTGGCATCAGGATCGGCACCAGCAGCTAGTAATCTCACAATTGGCAAATGATTTCTCCATTTTGCAATATTTTTTTTTGGGCAAATAATTTCTCCATTTTGCAATGACTAAGGACACATCAATTTCTTGCATTTGTTTTTAGTGAGCTAACATTGTATTTAAAGAAATAGAATTACAAAGGTTGTAAGTTTAAAGGCAAACCACAGATGGGTGCCCTCTACAAAAAAGGAATAATCAGACAATGCTATACAGAAGGAAAGATAAGCATAGGCAAAAAGCAAAGATAGGAAGGCGCATGCTCAAAAAGGTGCTACGACGCTTCCCTACGTTGAGCTGATGGGGAAGCCCCTTCCTTAGCCAAGGAGTCGGCTTGGAATCGGCTTCTCCCCAAATGTGGCAGCAAAGTATTGGGATCGAGGTACTAAGTTGCGAGGTACCAAGTTGTTGAATCTCTCATCAAAAACATCATCCAGTCTCCAAGGCCACAAAGAACTGTTCGAGGCCCCAGCCAAAACGTTCTTGGAATCACCTTCAACTATTAGAGTTTGGCCCCAAGATGAATCAAAATTCTTGAGGCCTTCCCGAAGTGGAATCTGAATAACCAATAGGAAGGGAGAGGAAACTCAAAATTACACCTTCTTTGTCTCGAAATAAACCCCTGATGCCTGCTGGCTCTAGGTTACCCAAGGAGCAGCCATCAAAGTCTAGCTTGATCTGGCCAGAATCTGGGGTCTCCACAACGAAGCACAAGGTATTCCAAAGGATGACAGGTTCAACAAGGTGGGCCAATTGAGTTGGAAGTCCGAGAGGGATAAGTGGCTGAATATAACCAAGGATTTGATCTTCTCAATCAAAGTTAGGGGTTAGACCATTGGCTGCGAAGATTTTACTGTTCCTTTCCTGCCAGATGACCAAGAGGGTAGCTGCCACAGACGCTTCCATAAAGTGATACCCGCCTTACACCAGGGAGGGGAGAAGTGAGCTTGACCCATTGCCAATGGGACCATTGAAGGAGATCAGCTCAATGGGAGGAGGGCCACTTTGCAATGGATGAAGAGGTGGGCATTGGCCTCCTCTTCCTCCAAATACATGCTACATCTGTTAGGGATTTGCATCCCTCTCCTCTGAAGGAGGTTGACTATGAGGGCTCTTTTGGAGATAAGGATCCAAAAGAGGAATTGAATTTTTTGAGGAATAAATGGGGACCAGGCTCTAACCGAAATAGACTGACCGCCATTGGGGGTTTGGGGTTGGGAAAAGGAGATATAAAAAGATGCGACCGAGAAAACTCCCGAAAGAGTGGGGGTCCAAACTAGTTTATCAGGGCCCTGAAGCGGGAGGAAGAGAGAATGCAAGGTTGAGAGGCTGACAAACTGCTGCAATTTGTGGTTTGCCAAAGCCCTTCTAAAATTGGGATTCCAGTTTTGACTATAGCCCTAGACTTCCATCTGGAATTCGACCAAGGCCTGTGGGTTCCTAATGAGCCCAAACAAACTGGGATAATGGACTTTTAGAGATTCATGGCCCACCCATGGGTCTAACCAAACGAGGGTTCTATTACTACTGCGAGGGCGCATTCTGATTTTGGATTTGGAATGTATGGGCAAAGGATTGATTTCCAGGCCCCAGAATAGTTACTGTGGGCTCTGCACTCAGGGACCTAAGATGGGTCCAAAGTACGGTATTTGGAGTTGATGACATCCTGCAACAGATGGTTGCTTTTGGTGGCCAGCTGCCACCATCATTTTCTGAGAAGGGCAAGGTTGTTAAGCTTGAGTCTCCTGAGACTGCCCTGAGACTTGGGGGAGCAAACCTTAGACCATGAGATGAGGTGGATTTTCTTGTCCCCACTTCCCCACCAAACAAAATTTCTCAAGAGTTGTTCTAGACGCCGCACCACGGGGGCCAGCACGTGAAATAGAGACGTTTAGTAGATCGGTATAGTTGAGAGGGTGGCCTTAATGAGAGTGGTGTGCCATGCTGATGAAAGGAATCTACCCTTCTAGCTCGCGAATCTACAATCGAACTTTATCTATTATGTGACTCCAAAGGTTGAGCTTAGGTTTACCAAGACAGAGTTAAGCCCAAATAAGTGGAGGGGAGTCCAGCTGTGCACCCCCACTGGGATGCAAAAGTACCAACTAGAGATGGATTTACCACCACCCTTGACATTTTAGTCTTGGCTATATTGACCCTCAAGCCAGATGCCATTTCAAAGCATTTCAAGAAGATGAGAAGGTGATGCAGCTGCTGAGTGGAGGCGGCGCAAAAGACCAGCCTGTGGTCGGCACACTATAGGTGGCTGATGATGCGGCATTGGAAACCCACCTTGAAGCCTTTAAGAAGCTCAACTTTGTAGATTTGCTGAACACCTCACCCACTATTGCAAATAAAAAGGGAGAAGGGGGGTCTCCTTGACAGTGTCCTCGAGAGGAAGGGAAGAATCCCTTAGGGGAGCTGTTTATCATAACAGAGAAAAATGGGCTGGACACACAACCCTTTATCCAAAGATGTCCTTGATCCCCGAAACCCATGTGTGATAGAGCCTTGTCATGGAAACGCCAATCGACATGATCGTAGGCCTTCTCCCAATTCACCTTTACAACAATCCCATGGATTTTAGAGACGTGTCTTGAGTGGATGGGCTCGTGTACGACCAAAGCACCATCAAGGATCTGTCTATCCTTGACAAATGCAACCTGGGTGGGGGAAATGACCCATCCAAGGACCCCTCGAAGTCTAAAAGCAAGCACTTTTGATAGGACTTTGTAGGAAATATTGATGAGCCTAATTGGTCTAAAATCTTTGAGTTCCTCTGCCCCTTCGATTTTCGGGATCAAAGCGATAAAAGTCGTGTTCATAGCCCTGTGGATTACCCTTTGGATGAAACTCTAGGAAGAAAGCCATTATATCAGATTTAACCGAGGGCCAAAAAGTTTTAAATAGGGCAATTGGGATTCCATCAGGCCCCAGCGGCCAAGTCTTGGCCAAAGATCAGAAATAGCCATGAGGATTTCTGCTGGGCGTTCAAGCCATGCAACTGAGTGAGGGGGGATGGTTAGGAAATATAGGTCCGCCATCCTTGGCCACAGCCTAGTGGGAGCCTTGAAGAGGTTCTAGAAAAAAACGATGATGGCGCCTTCTACGAGTGGGAGTTGATCTAGAATTTGATTTCCGATTTTAAGCTGGATTATAGTATTGACTCGCCTTCAGCAGTCGGCGATTTTAAGAAAAAGCACAGTATTCTGGTTTCCGTGTTTGAACCATTTGACACGGGACTGCTGAGCCCAGTAGATATTCCAACATTCTTCTTCAATGCTATCAAAGCATTATCCAAATCAGATATGGAACCTTCTTGAGCAACAGACCATATATAATTCCACGTTCGGAATGAAGGTAATTTATGGCATGATAACTACTTTTAGGAACCAGATTAGACAATTAAAACCTCCAATTTTGAAACTTTGCCTATTTCTCCACCAAAACAATATCAAGAGCTAGACAATCTAATATGCACTATGTGATTGGTAATAGATCAAATGATGTACTGCAAGAACGCCCTCTAGCTCTTCAAGATTTTGCCATGACTACATATGAGAGTGGCATGTTCATAATGTCATAATTCCATTTAGATTGGTGGAACAAGAAAGTAGAAAGCGATAATCGCATCATTATCAGCATCATTTCTGTGGAAACAAAAGCCAAACAAAGAGCCATTCACAAACCCCTTTGTTTCCAATCAATAACTTCATTCTACGCAACTCGTAGTATCCCCCATAATTGAGGAAATCTTTCAAAATATCTCAGATAAAAGCTGCACTTGAGCCTCCATTGGTTTTAAGTTACTGCCTGAGAAGCAAAGTCAAACACATGTAACCAGGCACAATGCCATAAAATTAAGACAAATAAAGTCTCTATAGGTAAAACAGGAAGATAACGATGAAGTTTCTCACTCATGCATAACGAAATGGGAAAGCAATCGAATGACATATATTGGGTTCAAAACATATAATTCATTATAAATACTGATATCTTATGAAGCTCAAATTAGTTAACCCAGAATATGAAATTGAAAACCAAAGACTAACTGATATATAAGTATAACAACCCTAAACACGCAGTTTCCCTCATGATCAGCACATAAGATTCCCTATAGAAAAAGCTATACCAGTTACCATCATTCGAATAGTTCAACTAAAAGATGTGATTTTTCTCACCAAGTCCTGTTCATATCAACCAAACATTATTTGGACCGTCAATTTTCAAAAAATTTCAAAGTGTTCATAGATCTGCTCGATCTACAATATTTTTTAAGCCTTAAAATTTATTATCAGATATGAAAATAAAATTTCAAGTCATCACAAAGATTTCCAGTTCTGAAAAACATATTCCCATACTATTTAAAGTTGTGTCTGACTTTGATTGTTTGGGGTCTCAGCCCTATAAAACCACAACCTTTAAAGAAAACCAAATTCATCATTTCAGGAATTCAGAGTAAGGGAAACAAAACTCCAGAAATTAAAAAAAAAACCCAGAAATTCAAAACAGAACCACTTCCCCAAACAAAGAAGAACTAATAAATCCGTATCAACTCAAATTAAAAGGAACACAATTTTGAACATATTAGGGTAGAGAGGATATCTTTTTTTTTAGAATGTTAACCTTTGGCCGAGAGGATATCTTATGAAGCTCAAATTAGTAAACCCAGAATATGAAATTGACAACCCAAGACTAACTGATATATAAGCATGACAACCGCAAAACACGCAGTTTCCCTCATGATCAGCGCATAAGATTCCCCATAGAAAAAGCTATACCAGTTACCATCATTCATATAGTGCAACTAAAAGATGTCATTTTTATCACCCAGTCCGATTCATATCAGAGAACCAAGCATTATTCATAACCATTTAAAGAAAACCAAATTGATTCTTTCGGGAATTCAGAGGAAGGGCAACAAAACTCTAGAAATTTAAAACAAAACCACTCCAAACAAAGAAGAAGAGAGAGAGAGAGAGAGAGCAATTGCATAATGAAACCACAACAAAAACCAACGTCCATGTTTCACCATAGACATATCATCCATAAAAGGACCACAACAACAGCTATAAACTAAATTACCGCGACAAATGCAGGGGAAAACGGATCAGACACTACATGTATATATATATATATATATATATATATATATATATATATATATATATGAGAGAACAAACAAATCATGCATACCAAACAACAACAAGAGAAGTGTAAAACAAATCATGCACAGGATAAACTTAGACAGAAGAAACAATAACCAAATGAACAAAGAGAGGAGGAGACGAACTTACCTCAGATCATGGTTGAAACCAAGAGGGGGGAACGAAGTTTAGTGGGAACGAAGCAAGCTTGGCTAGTGAGAGAGAGCGGTTAAGAGTTTGGGTGGGGTGATGAGGGCTTTTTCTAAGGCGAATAGAAAATAAAAGGAGAGGGATGAGCTCCCTATTGTCCCAAAGCACCGCTCTCTTAGTGGTAGATGGAAGGGTGCACACCTCATTTTCAAAGAGTGCGCACTTACGACACCCTGAATGGGGAGCATAACCAAATTAAGAAGTTGAAGCATGGGCTGGAACTTGGGATGCCCCATATCTCAGGTCCCAGTCGTCAAACACGTCCTAACTCAAATTATGTTAGATCCTGAAATATCAAGAGTTTAAGGTGACATCTAACATGCCTTACAGTAGCATAAATGTTCAGTTTTTGAGATTTAAACCATTGCAAATGGTTCAAAATTCCAAAGACATTACAAGAACAAAAAAACTTATCAAGAAGCAACCCCCAAAATCTGCATCAATGAGCTTGCATATACACACATTCACAGTTTATATACTCTAATTCTCAGCATCAACAGATGATACAGTCTGCATTGAAATGTGGAAATCTCTTACTAGGCACGCTCAAAAGTTTGTTTAGTGAAAAATGGTCCGACTGATTTGAACTTGAACTCCTTCCTTTTACAAACGTCTTAATCTCATGGCGCCTCTTAATCCTGTCGTTGAGCTTGTACCCAAGATAAGCAGGAAAAGATAACAGCTCCTCTGTATCCCTACACATAACATTGATCAAATAATCAATCTTCAATTCCAATGATGTATGGTTGTATTGCAATATCTGAGGATGAACTTTGCTCATCGACAATATATCAGAGCAAGAAAACCCATAATTCATAAGAACATTAACAACCATCTGCATATTCACGCTACTGGTTCTAGTTGTGGAACCCATAGCCATGGCCAGTTCTCTTGTACGAGGCTCATAGCCCATCTTAACCAAGAAAGCCAATTTCTTGGCTAAATTCCCTTCAAGTGAGAGGCTAAGAAACAATGGAGCTTTGATAAGAAACTTGAATAGGTCATCCTTATTCAAGGTACAATTCTTGAGAAACTCAACCCTAGGTCTAAGTTTCCTGGTTATGCTCACACTAAAAATACTAGGATAAACCTCCACAATCTTGAAGAATTCAGCATCAGAGAAGCCTTCTCCTCTCCAAAAATTGCTGTGCATTTCCACATGCTTGACAGTGTAGGCTAAGACATGGGGGAATCGATTGATTAGGGTTTTCACTGAGCTTTCATCCTTGCAAAGATTCAAGAGAAAATCAATCCTAGGGATGATAAAGATTTCAAGATCGAGGTTTAACAGAGCAGGTCGTCGAATTATGCAGGAACACCAATGGTTGTCAATGTCATACTGTTTCCAAAATGTGATTACCCTATCAATTTCATCGACAGTCATTTCAGAGAAAACCTTCTTGAGATTGACCTTGCTCAAAACTTGAACCAGTTTTTCATGGGGAACTCCATGATCGATAAACAACTGAACTCTTGTAGAAATATCAGAGAGAGAATCAAGCTCAGCTCCAATCAAAAGACGCTCAATTCTTTCTGATTTGATTCCTTTCAAGTTCTGTGCAGCAAATTTGAGGAACGTGTAGACCTCAGCCGTCAAAATCTCTGGTCTTTCATCAATCAAACAATGGAGAGCAGCTTCTGGGATTCCAATGGACATTAGAGACTCTAACCTCGACCTAATCGATTCAACTGGGGTTATCAGAAGAAGAGGGTTTTCATGCAGCAGATATTCTGTTTCTCTCTCCAGAAACCCAATTCCTCGAAACAGAGAGAGAAGCCCTAGGTCTGGTTCCTGTACATTGCAAAAGAAGCAAAACACTGAGACCTAGAGATAAGCGACATGCTAAATTCTAGATAGAGAAAACAGCTTAAACTGTATTTATTAGGGTTTTATGGGCTTACCTACCGTATGAAGGTCTAACGAAGAAGAAGAAGGCCACTGCTTTGAACATTGTGAAAGCATTGAGGAGATAGAGAGAGCGTAGGGTATCGTCTCATGATGAGCAAAGGAGAGAGAAAATGGTGTAAGCCTATCACCATGAAATGGGGGTTGAATTGGAGAGCGAAAAGAAATGAAGACGACATTTTGGGCAGCCATGCTCTTTCCTTCTCGCTTTGGTTTGGTTGCCGGTATATGCATTCTAGTGGATTTATCACAAAATCTCACGTTGCACTGGTAAATGCAACACAGAGAGAGCGCGGGGGTATGAGCACCCACAGGATCATATTGTGCATATACTCTCTCGCGAAGTACAGGTGTACTAAAAGATTCTAGGGTAATTATTGCAAATATACTTTAATTACAGTTTAATTGAAAAAAAAAATCAAACTTTTCTAAACCTAGTCCATATCTTTTTTTTTCATTTTTTGGTTTTTTTCTTATCAAAATGACCTTCACAGTAGTCGTACTACCATAATATATATCACATTTTATATGGTATAGTAACTTGAAGTAATATTACACTTGGCCATATCATACAGTAGTTTTTTTCTTGTAAAAATTACACTTTGTATTACGGCACTCCAAATGCCGTAATACTATCGACCCTTATTAACCCCAACCAGAGACCATTTCAACCTTTAAAGTTCTATTTCTACTGTTTAAGGTTCTATTTTTCTTTCCCACCTCAACTTTTCTGGCTATCAATCTCCCTCGGGGTTTCTTTCTCCCTCATTTCCATCACCTCATCAGATATTTGAAGTAAGAAATCTTTCCCCAATTTTATTTTTTGAAGTACTTTGTAGCATTTCAACCAATTTAGAAATCTTTCCCCAATTTTATTTTTTGAAGTACTTTGTAGCATTTCAACCAATTTAGGGTAAATACATCATATATTGTTAATTTTAGGTTTATTTATCTCCCTTTCATGGTTTGTTATGGGATTTGGCGCTCTCTCTATCTATATATAGTGTTCACATGAAGTGGTAAATTGATTATTTTTTTTATGGAATTGATGCTTTTTTTTTGTTATGTGATTGATTCTTTTTTTTTATTACTTTGTTTTGGAAAATTATTGAATGAGAAACTTGTTTTCCTAGTCTACACTAAGTTAATCTTGGTTTTTGTTCTGGATCATTTGGTTGGTTTTCTGGTACCCACCTGCTCCATTCATTGACCTATAGTATAAGTATATTATTTAGTAAAAAATTTCTAGTTTTTTGGAACTAGTAATGATGATCCATGAGGACTTTGTGGTGGCCTTAAAATGCAATGGAGGTTCAAATATGTGATTTCATTGAAACACATTTGATCATTGGATCTTTGGTCTCTTTTGTTCTTCATTATTGGGTTTCTTCATAACTCATTTTACATTAGCATTGCTAGTACTATTTGTCTTTAGCTTACAGTGAGGTGAGTTCCTTGTTTCTCGCTCTAGAATGTCTGTTTTGTTTGCTCTTAAATTGGGTTCCCTATTTTGTGGTTGGGGTGCATTCTTTTATTAGTTCAATTGGAAGGTTTTCTAGTTCCATTTTATGGAGCACCATGTTGTTTCTTTACTGCACATAGTGAAAGTATTTGGCATTCACCATGTTGGAGTGCCACCTTGACGGTACGGAACCCGCCTAGGCGGGGGCCCAACACCCAGGGCTTGCGTCCCGCTCAAGGGCAGAATTTTTTTTTTTTTTTTAAGTTGTATTGATATTTTTTGAAATATAAAGGGTTTGAAGGATGAGCTTTAGGTTTATTTCAAACCTAAACCCATAAGAACCCATTTTAGAGAGAAGAAACCTCAAAAAAACTAAATTTTGTGACTTTCATTGGATCGATGTGCTTCTCAAAGCTACAGAAAATGGATCCAAACATCACCCAAGTGGATTTGATTTAGCTTTGGAGATTTATAATCCTCTCAGAGGGTGTTTTTTTACTATTTTAACATTAGAAAACATCTCAGAGGAAAGAGTTTGGAGTTCGAGCAATCAAAATAAGTGCAAAAATTTATTTTTTAGATTGCTTGTTTTATTTTGAGATGTCTTCTTCACGATCTAGTAGAAGTAGAGATCCAGTTTGAAAATATGGATATAACCCAAATCCAAATGACAAAAATTGCATTAGATGCAATTTTTGTGAAAAAGATACGAATGGAGGAATAAACTGATTTAAGAAGTATATTGCCATTATTAAGGGGGATGTTGCCCCTTGTAAAAATGTTCCTGAAGCTAACAGAGAGGAGATTAAGCAATATATGAATTTTGTAAAACAAAAACAAGAACAAAATCCTTGTCATTAGAATAGATCTATTTTTGCTACTTCTAGAAGAAGTGATCCGGGTTGGACGTATAGTTATAACCCAAAACCAAATGATAAAAATTGTATAAAGTGTAATTTTTGTAAAAAAGTTACTAATGGGGGTATTAACTGATTCAAGAAACATCTTGTTGGTATTAAAAGGAATATTGCTTATTGTAAAAAGGTTCCTGAAGCTATTCGAGATGAGATTAGACAACTTCTGAATTTAAAAGAATCAGAAAATGATGAAAATGAGCCTTGTTCTAAAAAAATATCTTCTCCAGGTTCTTCTAGAAGTGGTGATCTGGGTTGGAAGTATGGTTATAACCCGAATCCGAATGACAAAAAACCGTATTAAATGTAATTATTGTGGAAATAATACTAATGTGGGCATTTACCAATTTAAAACACACCTTGCTAGTATTAACGGGGATGTTGCCCCAAGTAAAAATATTCCAGAGGCTACCAGAGATGAAATTATACAATATTTGAGTTCAGGAAACACAAAAAGATAAAAAATGGTAGAGCAACTAAGACTCTTAGGGCATCATCTGCATATATTAGCAAGAGGGAGGTAGAAGAAGAGGAGGAAGAAACAAAGGAGAATGAGCGTTATATTGAAGAGGGAGATGACTATGATGATGATGGCCCCGATTCTGATACATATAATGAAGCTGCCGATATTCCTTCAGATGATGATAATCATGATCACTGAAGACTCATGGTGTTGAGTGTTGACTATTGATTGTTGTATTGAGTGTTGACTATTGCGTCTGTATATTTTCTCAATTTTTGTATATATTTTTTTCCTTATTTTTAGTTTCTACTTTCTAGTTTCTAGTTTTCTAGTTCTACTTTCTAACTTTTGTGTGTAGAGTCTACAGTATATCAAACTATTAGTGTATGCTTGTATGGTCTTATTATTTTAGCATTGTATGAAAAATATGGATTATGGTCTTATAGATTATCAAAATATTGGGATTATGGTCTTATTTTATTTATTTTTAAACTGGGCCACCCAAGTTCTGAGCGCCCGCCTAGGCGTTGGGCGGCCTGGACTCCCATGGCCACCTAGGGGCCGCCTAGCACTTTTTGAAACACTGATCAATATATCCTTATGAAACACAAGTGAAGATAGTCGTTGCTGCTTGCACTTTACATAATCATATTCAACATAATGATGTAGTTAAACTTTGTGTCCTAATTAAGATTGAATGGGCTTCTATAGTTTCTTTTACTGATTGTTCTTTTACTTTGTCATAATATTTATCAAGTGTTTGATAGACCAGTAGTAGTATATGTACCATGAGTTTGTTGTTTATGATGGATTTTTGAACAGGGATCATAGCAGAAGATGCACCCTATCCTGGAGGTCTTGAGATTCCTACATTGCTCAATAGACAGAGAGAGCATATATCATAGAAGATTTGGGAGGGAGATGTATGTACAATTATTTTAAATTATATTATTTGTCTATCATGTTGGTTAATCAATTTATTTATTTTAGTTTTTGAAATCACAATTTCGATTACAGGATTGGGAAAACCCCCTCAGGGTTGATGAGAAGGCCAATGCAGCTTCTTTATGGCCTTTAACAAACAATGATTAAATCGATTTGGTCAAGAGAGCAGGATTGTATCCTCTGACCATAGTATTGATGACTCACCACGAACGTGGCATTTTTTAGTGTTAAAATGGGTTTATTTTTGAAAGACCTCTCTTCCATAAAAAATGATGGAAGAACAGACTTCCATTATTTGTGGGAGAGTCCCTTCCACTGCCAAAAACTCCATGTGTCGAACACACCCTTAAGGTGTTGTGGTGTTATGTGTGTGGCATGTTCAAATTTTTTTAAAAAAGTGAAAAAATAATTACGATCTTTTTTTTAATGTAAATCTTAGTTTTATCTTTACGGTAAAAAGATTACCATAATAATCTTTACGGTATTTTTTTTACCATAAAGATCACTTAAAACTTTACGGTATCAAAAAGACCGTAATGCTTAGTTTTCCATAAGCTCTTTAGAGCATTACGGTCTTTGTTTTACTGTAAAGCTCTATTTTATCTTTGCGGTAAAAAGATTACCGTCATAATCTTTACGCTATTTTTTTTATCATAAAGATCACTTTAAATTTTATGGTATCAAAAAGACCGTAATGCTCAGTTTTTCATATGCTCTTTAGAGCATTAGGGTTTTTGTTTTACCGTAAAGCTCTATTTTATCTTTATGGTAAAAATATTATCATAATAGTCGTTATGATATTTTTTTTACGGTAAAGATCACTTAAATCTTTACGGTATAAAAAAGACTGTAATTCTCAGTTTTCTAGAAGCTCTTTAGAGCATTACGATCTTTGTTTTACTGTAAAGCTATGTTTTATCTTTACGGTAAAAAGGCTACAGCAATAATCTTTACGGTTTTTTTTTTTTACCATGAAGTTAATACTGAGCTTTACGGTAAAAATAAACACTTGTTTTTTTTTTAATTTGAACAATTTGAACATACACTCATCAATTTGAAGCAAATTGAACATACACTCATCAATCAAGAACTTTAGATATTTCATTAATTGAAGCAAAAAGTCATATCAGCTGGCACTGACCTTTATACAAATTTAAAAACAAAATGGCATATAAAGAATATATCAACTGACACTAATGGCCTCATTATGTCATTTCATATACTTGATTTAGATGTTTTCCGGTTATGGCCCACGACCCTGCAGCGGTTACACTTAAGAGGCCTAATCACTTTGTACTCTGTTTGCCTGTGTCGTTTTTTTGGCCGACCCACAGTTCGTCTTACAGTTGGCGGCATTACTGTTGTATAGACAATATCTGGAAACTCTAATGCATCCGACATTGGGTTGAAGGGAAGGGAATATGATCTACCACACATTTGAACTGTGAAATAAACACCGCAAAACTCTATAACATCTTCATTCCTATGATCTATAACGGCGATTGCATGACTGCATGACAACCCACTAAACTGCCACACCCGGCAATTGCATGCATGTGTGGCCAAATTAACAGCGTATTTCTTATCCGCATTGATCTCATACATACCATCATATGCCCATATGACTGTATGAATGAATATGGACTTATCCCTCCTATTTTTTATTACCTCTTGGGCTTTCGATGTAAGTACGCCACTCCATTCTCAGGTCATGGCCATCTTCTTTGAAAATGTTCCCATGAGCTTAAACCCCTAGGCATTCAAGGAGTTTAATAAGGGGCTTCTCCCGAGCATTTAATATCCAACAGTTCGATGTAAGATGATTGTATCTACACCCCAAAAAATATGCGTTTGCCCAATACTTAGATGTTGTAACATGATCCAGTCATAGGCCTCAGCATTTGCACTCTTAATCTTTGCCATGCACTCATCGAAGTTTGATATAGACAATGCACGTGTAGCTTTCCAATAAAGCTTTGTGAGCGTCGAATTTCTATAAGCCTTTTTGAAGTTATCGGCAAGGTGATTCATACAATAACCTTGTTCACTGGTTGGGAATACCTTTTCAATTGTGGCTTGTAACCCTTTCTGACAATCTGAGATAGTAGTCAATGCTGGCAAATCAGGCCTCTCGTCAAACTATTTATTGAAAAGCTCTAGAAACCAAGTCCAACTTGGTGTATTTTCACTCTCAACCACTGCATATGCTATAGGAACTATATTTTCATTTCCATCTACCCCAACTACCGCCAATAGTATCCCTTTGTATCTCCCCTTAAAAAATATCCCATCTAGTCCCATCAATGGCTTGGAACCATGCATAAAACCATACAAACATGGACGATTGCCTATAAACACACCTTCAAACCTATCATGATCATCTGTTTGAATAATCGTTACTATTCTAAGGTTAGTGATTCGGATCTTATGAAGGAACTTGGCGAGATCGTCATATGCTTTCACATGGGAACCCTCATTTATCTATTGTGCAACCTCTTTACCCTGCCATGCTTGTTGGTAAGATAGCATGACACTGTGATCACGATGTATATCATTTACCATATCTCCAGGTGTCAGATTGAGCATATCATTAAAACGATCTTTGATCTAGCTTGCCACCTAGTGGCTTTGGGCAAGCGACTGATGAACCCAACCTATTCCACCGGCACATGAGTGCATGTTTACAAACTTCTTCACTCTGAAGAAGTTTGTTGAATTAAACCTTCAACAACGCACTTGCCATGAACACCCATCTGCAAAACACCTCGTCTATACATGTCTCTCCTCGCTTGTTATAAACTTCATATTGAAGTTTTGTGATATGGCATAATCAATAACGTGATTACGACTGTTGTATATCATTTTTGATGTACCTCCATAAGCCCATGCAAATAAAGAGAGAGCCAACAAAAGTTTGGTCTTGCAGGTTCTCAAAACACCAGCAGACCAAGATTGTGCCGAAAATAAAGCCTTCAGACTAGTGACCTGGGTGTGGTACCCTCGCACCAAGAAAGGACTCTCCACTGTAGCCATATACTAACGGTTGCAGCAAGGCACCAGACCACTGCCATTATGCTCAAAACGTCGAAAAACCCCCAAAGACCAAATTTGGGCTCAATCGGACCTCCTTAGAGGGGTCTAAAGTCATGCGACCTCGCAACTCATGGGTTTTACGATAGCGCGGTGTGCCTTCACCAAACCAATCCTGAAAATAAGGACTGTGACAATGTTTTCTGACAGTAACTTCGTCAACCCACATAGCCTTTCTCTGAAGCCAGACGGAGATCAAACATTGACATGTTATAGATCAAGCTAGCCCTATCATTTTGACCTATGGCACACGCTGTGGCGTAACTAAGAACCCCTAAAGAGGAAAGTGACTGGAGAAACCAAGAAAAAAAAAAAAGTTTAGCAAGCTCCAGATTTGGTGAAGCATAGTTCAATGTTCAAGCCTTGGATCAACGTAGGGAGGAGTTCAATAGAACCACCTCGTGCAGAGCTACAATCTGGTTCAACTCTTGCATTCAATATGTGTTACGATGATTGCAAAGTCCTCAGGTCGCCAAAGAATCAAATCCAGCCGATTGCTGAAATCCCTTTCTCTGGCAATCGAGAGAAGAACGAAGATATATTGTTGTAACAGCTGAACAATTGCCGCAAGTTGCAGGATTAGCTTCCAAGGTCTTCCCGTGACGGAGCAACCTGCATGCAGAGATGGTCTCGTCATTCGAGCAAAAGATTGCATGGACATTTTGATCATTTGTGCTTAATTTTTGGATTTTTTTTTAATTTATTTAATTATAATTAAGCTTGACTTTTGAGCATTCACCCTTGTTTGGTGAATCCTCTATATAAGCAAGCTTAACTCACTTGTAAAAGGACCACTTTTTTTAAGCTCCAATACCCCTAAAGACTGGGAAGAATCAAGGCTAGATTTCGTTTGTTAGTTTGTCTTTCTTTGTGAGCCCCCAGTCTCAGCGGGAGAGGAGAGAGAGAGAGAGAGAAAAAAACCTTTGAGATAGAAAGGATACCCCTGAGTGCGTGGTCGCGTGGGCACCCCGGTCGCGTGGGTCACCCTTCTCCTCTCCTAAGCTGAGTCGTTCTTCCTCTCTCTCTCTCTCTCTCTCACTCTCTCCTCCACGCGTGCGACCCCACCCTTGCGGCCTCCCACGTCCATCCGCAATCCCGCGGACATGAGCAAACCCACTGGCCTCAACCCTCCAATTTCCACACGGCTCCCTTAGCGGCCAGCAAATCACTCCTAGAGGGCGATCAAGGAGGAGGGACATTCTGATCCCATCCCAATAGCATAGAGAGAGTGCGATGAGAGAGGTTGCAAGCTTGAAGAGGGCTCTCGTCCAAACCGCGTTGACAAGCAGTTGTAGGCTTCATAATTGCTCTAAGAGGGCCATCTGCCCGGGCATGTCCCTGAACCCCCAAAGTGGTGCGTTTGTGTTCCAGTTGCAAAAATCTCTCTCACCGTCGGCCTCCTATCCGCTAGCAGGAGGGCTCGCGCATGCATCACACCCCGAACCTCCACGGTTGTTCGAGAGAGGGTTTCCACCTCCCCGCATGGAGCGAAACCAAGATCCCACCGACATCAACTCGCGACTCCACTGGGGACTCGTCACTCTATCGTTGGCTCGAGCCATCTCCAGGTACCAACCTCTCTTTCTCCTCTCTTCACTTTTGCTATGGGATCCGTTTATCCTTCCTTCCTCTGGGTCGGGGAGTTCTACATCCCTATACCGGCAGAAACTCTAGGGGAGGTTGGACCGTTCGGTCCTCCCTCCCTTGGGTGCCCTCTACACGGCCATGTTGGCCCAGTCATCTTGGCCTTGACCGAGAAAGTTCAGGGCACGGATCCTCAGGTCCCTTTTCCCGTCTCGGGGGGAGACCCCTTAATGCCCACTGCAGGGGTGACTCTACTGCTGCCCCCTTACTAAAACACCCTGTTGCTAGCGGGCACCCCACCAGCCACAGATCCCAAAGCGGCCCTTGCACCGCCACTCCTTCTAACTCGGTCGGTCCTAACAAGACTGCCGTCGCCTTGGATGGCCAAAAGGCGACCCCGCTTACGTCACATGGGGGGCGTCACCAACATCGGCACCCCTGTGCACATACTACCCACTGGCAATTACGATGCCTATCGTGCGGTCACTTCACCTCGCATGCCTATGTCTATGGACTTCCTGGCAGCCCGACCACCATAATAATGAATCGGGGTAGGTGGCAGCCTACCCCGGTCCCTCAAACCGTTTCGGTTCACTCTAAACCGGGGCGTAGTGCTGGTGGCTCTGACGCCACTTGCACCATGCATGTTAGCTCCACAGCTCAAGAAGCCTAAGAGTCAACCCCCTACCGACACGTGACTTCCGAGACAATTGGAAGTCCCTCAAGCAAATGCACATGCATCCAGGAGGCCTCACGGCCTCACCAACTAAACGGGTGGTTGTCACATACACCTTGCCCCTCACCACACAAGGGACCGGCCCCGTGGCCATCCCAGACACCACTATGGATCGTGCACACACATAAAAGTTCGAGGAAACTCCTTGCTCTAAGAAAGGGCAAACATCCATTGCTCCATTTGTCACTCCCGTACCACTCACTGCATGGTACTTAAAGCAGTTCCCATCAAGTACCGTCCTCCATATTCATCTCTCTTTGCATGAGCAAGCCAGCTCTCCTTGGAGAACTTGGAATCGAGAGGCGCCCTCAATGGCGGTCGTGCATTGCCCTGGGCGCTGGGGCAAGAGCCCTAGAGGAGCGATTGCCGGCCGAACTGGCATAACGTTCGCGACTCGACAACAAGGTGTGCATCCACATCGGGGTAAATAGAAGATGCAGAATCAGGCATGAGACCACCTCTCACTGTTCACCCAGCTAAAGAGGGGGCTTTCCCCTCCCACAAGGATTGACTGGACCTTGACCCTGGGGGCATCCCCACCTGGGAACTCCGAGGGCTACCTACGAAGACCACACAGGGCGTTCCCCACGAATGGTCTCATTTCAAAAGAAAAAGAAGAAAAAGAAGAAGAAAAAAAGGAGGGAAAGAGCTGGGGTATGTACAAAATGAGTAGGCGATAGATAGTTGTCCATTCATATATCCTCCTCGTTACAAAAAAAGAAAAGGAAAAAGAGAGGGGTGCTTTTAACACATTCAAAGGCGGTCAAATGCCTCTCTTATCTTGTCCCCCAGCTCGGTCGTGCCATGCAAGGCCCTGTCCTTCCACTCCTTCAACTCAATGATGTCTCTGACGGCCACATCTACTAAGCCACAGGCAGATGCCGCTTCGGGCTCCAAACGGTCAAGCGATCGGGAGCATAAGCACACCGCCTCCTCCCTTGAGGAATTTTGGCATCTCAAAAAGGCCACCCGGGCTTGTAGTTCCCCTATCTCGTCTTTGGTAGTTTGAATGTCACCAGAAAGCTTAGCAATTTCCCCAAAGACACGGACTTGCTCCGAGAGGCATTGGGCTCTTGACAGCTCCGACTCCTCCAAGGCCGCACACCGACTGACCAAATTATTTTCAAGAACGGCCAAGCATTCCTCATAGGAGGTCAACACCTAAATCTCGTAGGCGAGGGCTTCGAGACCCCAATTCAAAAGATCCATTAGCACTCCCTCAAGATGATCGAAGAGCTCCCCGTTGGCATGCACAAGCCATAGGTTGTGAGCACACTCCTTAAAGGCCTCTATTCTTCTCAGGAGATCTGACAGCGGGCACCCCTTTAACAGTTGGAGTCTCGAGTGCAACATCGCCCTCAGCACCAGGTCTTTGTCGTCTTGATGAGAAGAAGCGACATCCGCTGTACCCGACACGCTTAAGGAAGCAACTTCAGGGGCGGGGTCCATCACAATAAGCATCAGGGTCTCCTTGGAAGAGACAGAAGTTTTGGGTGAAGCCCCTCGGCTCGACAGCTCAGGATCAGATATCACCATGGACTCCAATAACGGGATCTCCGCTTCTTCGTCTGAAACGGTCGGGGTGGGTGTTTTGGGACATGAAGCCAATGCGGAGCGATCACCTGCAATGGGCGATGCTTCCCCCCTGACATCGTAAGGAAGCCCTCTGGATGGGCTGTTTGAGCTAGATGACGACCGATCGGACCCTCTGTGAGGAGCTGCGGTCGCACCTGATGGTGAGGCGGGCATCATTGACACCACCCGGCCCATCACTTGGGCACGCTTCACGAGGGGAACCATTAAAGGGGTGTCCGAATAGGACGAGTCCTCCTCGAAGCCTGAGGGGCCTGTGCAGCCTTCTTCGTCGCACCCCCCCTTCTATCCCTTTTCCCACTACCCCCCTCTCTCGGGTAAACACTCATCGGCTCCACCACTGCATGAGCTCTAAGCGGGCGCCTCTCCCGCTCGATTCGATAGGAGCATGACTCACCTTGCCTTGGGATACCCAACCTTGGGGCAGGCCTCTGCCAGAAACGACGCCCTCTTGCGCCCTCCTATAAACAAAGGCCCGAGGTTGTCAAAGAAAGACTTTATTCTGTCTCATAGAGACAAATACCTTATTCTTGCCTCATCCCTTTCTAAGGAGCAAGGGCGAGCTAATTCCTTCCAGTCTGGGGATAATACTCCAATTCGTAGATCCGGGGGAATACAGGAGGGGCGAAATGCCTCCCAACCCTACTATCCCGGCGAGAGCAATTAACCTCCTGCCAAGGGTGGTCTTGATGCCAATAAGCACGCCTAACGACATCCCACCATTGCTGATACTCAGCGGACATGCGACCCAAACGACCATAATGGGGGATTATGACCCAGTTAGAGCCGAGAGATCGAGACAAGTTTCCCATGCTGCTCGCAAAGCAAGGTTGGACTAGCCATCACGACCGGTCCCTGAAGTTTCGGGGCCAGACGCGCCTCCCCTCCTCCCAAACTTGTCAAAAGAAATGGAAGGGTAGCACCTCTGGTCTAGGCCGTGTTGACGTGCGAAGCGATAAGGGAAGTACCCCTCAAGCCTCTTGTCACCACCACCTTGGAAAGGGAGGATACAACCCCGCAGACTCACCAGATACATGGCCTCCCATGTTTCTGTGGTTACCTCACCAAGTGACCTCATGAAGCCATCAAGAAACATGGCATCAAAAGGCCTACCCACTGAAAAAGGGGCGCCCTTCGTAATGTAGGAGGTCTTGGTCAAAAGTTCATGCGCCCCCCTTCGGTTCTTTAAACACTGCCTTTATCCCCACGATCTTCAGTAGGTGAGGGCAAGCAGTCCCCGAGAGTCCCTAGTTAACCCAATACGCTCCTCGAAAGTATGCGGAGAGCCATTAAAAAATTTAATGGACCGAGAAACCGGTAGTGAATCGCTCGAGAGAGCCTTCGTTCGTTCGAGCCTCTTGCCCTACGTCTCTTGAAGGGGTCTTCATTCGAGCAATAGCTCTGAGCCTGTGGAAAATGCTACACAAGATAGACTGAGCTAATGCAAAGCCCCTCCCTTCGGCCATCATACAGGCAGCATAAAAACAACCAAGCCGAATAAAGTAGCCCCGAGAGCTTGGAAGGGCGAACTTGCACAGAAAGAGCGCCAAGTAGGTGGCCAGATATACCTAGTCCCTTTCTCTGCACATGGGAGGAGTCGTAACCGTCTTAGAAGCCTTAATGGCCTCTGTTGTGATCACATCATCGTCCCACAAGGTGCTCAAACCTGTGTCTTCACAGTCCTAGCGGTCACCTTGGAAGTAATCCCTCCACGCCACAAAGTGCACCTCGACAGAATTCAATTTACTCTCCGATGATAAATGCTGGTAAATCTCGAATAGCTCACTTAGTCTAGTAGGAGCCGGTCTGCCACTCATACGCTCTTTACCGAAAATGATCGAGTTGCTAGGCACAAACTCTTCATATACCTCCCCCAACAAGGGAAGGCCACCCACAAAGTACAGATCTAGAAGGGTAATCCCAACCTCGCCCTTTGCTAAGTGCAAACTATTGGTTCGCAGACACCATGCCTCCAACAGAGTCTTGACGGTGTTTGGACAGCGGTCATAATAGTCAGCTGAGCATTGGCATGCCGCAACTAACTTGCAATCTGCCAGGGCTCTCGAGAAGGAGTCAAGGACGTTAAGCGTCCAGGTCGTATACCCGGCCAAGAACTGGTGCTCCCCCTCAAAACAAAGAGTGTCAGGGGCCATTGGAAACCAGGTTTTGCCAACATTCTCTTCCCTAACATGGGCATGTCCTCGTCGGAGGTAAAGTTCCTATGTAGGGCATGGTACAGGGGCACCCCCTCCCCCTCAATGAGAGGAGCCTAATCATCACTACCGTAGGTGCAGAGCCTAGTACTCTCCCCCACGTAGGTGATGCTCGAGGGCCATCTTATCTTCTGGGTGAGTTCAATCTCCCTAATTGGGGTTCCTCTTGACAAGGAGGTTCTAGTGTAGCGATCAGCCCTTTAGCTCACCCGCACTTGGCAGCTGGTTAACATCAAGCACCTTTGCTGAGGAGCCACAAAGGAAAACATGTTAAGCAGTTCAGGTCGTATAAAAAAAAAAGGGGAAAGAAGTGGAGCAAAACCTCAATAGGAGAAGAGGCATCGCTTGTGCTGGCCATTGTCACCCACGAGCAGTTCAGGCCGAGGAGAGCTGAGCTTTGATAAGCGAGAGCTACGAGGATTACGTGGGCAGAAAAAGCAGAGAGAGCTGGAGTTTGTGATTCAAAGGCGAACCCAGGCATCCTTGCCTTATAGGAGTCAAGGGGGAAATGTCACACATCTCGTAGGGCCAGAAGGGACATTCTCCAATCACAAGGGAGCGCGAACAGCACACGGAGCGAAGCTTCGCATAAAAATAGGTGCACTGAAGCACCGCTGGCATGTGAATCGAAGCTTTGCATGAGCAAGCACCACGCGCCTCGAAGGTACGGTCATACGGACAACATGCGAAGCGACGTTCCACACGTGCGAAAGATTACGCTCAGTCCTGAGGAAGCACTAAGGGCACGTAATCGAATCATCGTATGACATTGACGCCGCCTCTCTCGCCCAGCATTAACTTCTTTGCATGCATAATGCGGCCCATTGGGGCACGCCTACCATTGTTCAAACGCCACTCATGCATGCAATCCAGCCCCAATTCGACCTGCCTACAACACAGGCCCATTCAGAGTGCCCAAGGCAGGCCCTTGAACCACTCTCCTTCATGGGCAAGCAACCCTCGTTCCTTGCCTTGTCTATATACGAGACCCCCTGCGGTTCCCCAAAAAAAAAAAAAAAAAAATGATGATACTGGGACTTGTGAAAATCAGCAATGAAACATTCCTCAAGGGTTGGGATGAAAACCCGCAAGGGCATCCCAACCATCACACGATAAGCAACAATCGTCCCACGGGCACAACGGGCATTACATCGGCCATTCCTTATTCCCATCACCAACAGGGATAAGGACTGCGCCGGTCCAAAAAAAAAGGAGCAGCAAACAGCAACGCAAGGCACATAAGAAGAATTCAACGCAAAGGGGGATTTCATTTCGTGAACAAAAAAGGGTTACATGTTTGTTGTTACAATACAATCCGTAACAAAAAAAATGTGTACATCTGTGGATCCCTTCCCTTCGAGAATCCCACCGCCTTCCTACGGTAGTCGTGCCTTCAAAGAGGTTGCATCCATCACTTCAAGCAAGGCTTGAAGGGGACTGGCGAGTGCCTCCTCCGTCATCTCATCCTCTGTTGAGGATGACAGGCCACACGCGCCTTATACGTGGCCGCGAGCCTCACACCGTGGGGCCTGCACAAACAGAGGAGCTCCAGAGCAACAAGCTCGCCCTCTGTCATGAGTCCATCGTTGCTTCCGCACGGGTGAATACCTTCACAAGGACGCCCAACGCATGCGCACACCCCAAAGGCCAATGTCAAGCAGTCAGCCCCCGCAGCGGGCATTGCTCACCGAGTAAGTTCTTCAAAGAAAACAAAGTCTCTGCGCTGCCTTCCCACGAAGGAGCATCAAGAAAAGGAACTTCACCACAAAGGGGAAAAGCTGCCCTCACACTCTCCTGCCTAGCCCCTTTTGAAAGGACCTAGCCTCATCAAAAATTGTTGCTTCCCGAGCACCATGCCACCCAGTTGCTCGACCACGTGTCACCACAACGGCACCTCTTTAACCGCAACATTTAAACCTTTTCACACCTCACCTGCTAGGCGTTACTCACGAATTGTCACTGTCAAATCTCACGCTGCCATATTGCTAGTTTGAAGTCATCAGTAGATCATGCAAAAGGATCTTGCGCAAGGCACCGCCATCCATGTGGTACTCTCCATCTGACCTCGCCACAGCATGCAGGCACCTCGTCAGTCGAACTTCGCCTCTTTAAGCACGCTTCCCTCGTGGGTGCCATCTTCACTCCACCCCCTGATGGGTGCCATCTTCACTCCACCCCCTGATGGGTGCCATCTTCATTCTACTCCCCCACGAGTACGACTTCACTCCAGCCCCGCGGGTGCCATCTTTCACTCCACCCCTCGCGGGTGCCATCTTCACTCCACCCCTCGCGTGTGCCTCAAGCATTCCACCACCACGAGCGCCATCTAACACCTCCCGCGAACACCACCATCATTGACCCCGTGCAAACACAAACCGCTTGGGCCACAATAAGCTACTCTTCTGGGCAACACCTCAGGAGGCAAAAAAGACACCTTGCCTCGGCCACTAGTTGCTACAATCAACCCAAGGTAGGGCCACACCCTCAAGACTCCTCCGTCAAGGCTCATTACATTAGCGACCTTTTTCCCCCTAAAAAAAAAAGAAAAAAAGGCGTGATGACAACCATCTTGAGTAAAAGTAAAAGAGCTTCAAGCGAACATAGCCAAAAACAAAAGGGGCTATAGGTAAAATCGCCTAACAAAACAAAATAGGGGCATGGTGAAAACCTGCAAATGGCACCATGAGTAAAAATGACAGGCTGGCATGGCCACAAAGCTATGAGTAAAAGAGTCATGAGAAAAAAATCCGGGCATGGTGAAAACCTGCAAAGGGTGGACGTGACCTTGAAGTCACAGGTAAAAACGCCATAATAAAGGATATGGTGAAACCACTTTGCTGGCGCCATATCCACTTGGTTCAGGTGAAAACCCGCAGAGGACACCTTAACCGAGCCTTCTTTTTCTGGCCTTTGGGCCAAACCTTCTTATCTCCGGCCTTTGGGCCAAACCTTCTTTTTTCCGACCTTTGGGCCAAACCTTTATCTCCACCCTTTGGGCCATACCTTCTTATCTCCAGCCTTCGAGCCAAACCTTCTTATCTCTGGCCTTTGGGCCAAACCCTCTTGTTTCGGGCCCCAATGCCTTCCAAAAAAATTCAAGCACCAGTGCCTTTCAAAAAATTTAGGCCCCAGTGGCTTCCAAAAAACAAATTCAGGCCCCAGTGCATTCCAAGAAAACCCAGCGCCACCTTTTTCTTATCCCGAGCCTTAGTGCCACCACGTCAAAAAAAAGAAGACAGAAAACAAAAAACTTCTCCTCCTCTTCTTTTCCATCAAACTCTTGCAGCCAGGGTGAAGTCCCCGAAAATGGGACCACCTCAGAGGCCATCCTCCTATTAAGTGTGGGTAATTCGAGCAATCCCCAACTGGACCTATAGAACGTGAGCCGAAGAGGTACCTTGCCTGCCTTTTCTTCCTCCATCAAGTTTCAAGCATTCAGGGTGAAGTCCCCTAAAATGGGACCGCCTCGAAGGCCATCCTCCTATTAGGCCTGGGTAATTCGGGAGACCCCTAACTGGACCTGTAGGACGTAAGCCAAGAGGTACCTTGTTTTCTCTTGACGTTTCTATTTGGATAGGGATAATGCTCACAAGAAGGGCCCCCGCCAACTGGAACACCATGATCTCCTCAGTCGGATTGGGATAAAGTTCACAAGAAGGGGCCCCACTGGCTGAAACATCCGGAGTTTACGTTGAGAAAAAGTCGTAAGCCTACCAAAGGCAGACCATCAGTGTGACCTCCTAAAAAAAAACACGAATTCTGATGGAACCAAGAGAAATCCCCTCAACAAGGCACCGAACCACTGGAAACCACTTTGGTCACCGCTGGGTCAAGGGAAAGCTCAGCAAGGTCTACCCCTCTAAGATTGCGCTGTGCCGGTGATCAAGAAAAAAAAAACTTGATCAAGAGGCAATAAACACATCTTGGCAAGGATTCGTCAGAGGAGCTACGACGTTAAATTTTTTCGAATGTTGCACTTCTCGCTTCTCTCGAAGGGCAACATCCGTGGGGGCAAGTTGTTGTACGTCATCTTTGATGTACCTCCATAAGCCCATGTGAATAGGGAGAGAGCCGACAACAGCCTGGTCACGCAGGTTCCCAAAACACCCATAGACCAAGATTGTATCGAAAATAAAGCCTTCAGCCTAGTGACCTGGGTGCGGTGCCCTCACACCAAGAAAGGACTCTCCACTATATCCCTATGCTAACGATGCAGTAGAGCACTAGACCACCGCCATTATGCTCAGAACATTGAAAAACCCTTGAGGACCAAATTTGGGCTCAATCGGACCTCCCTAGAGGGGTATACGCTCTTGCGGCCTCGCAACTCATGGGTTTTACCATAGCACGGTGCGGTTTCACCAAATTAGTTCCAGAAATAGGGACAACGACAATGTTTTTTGACAGTAACTTTGCCAACCCACGGCGCCTTCCTCTGAAGCTAGACGGAGCTCAAACGTTGACATGTTCTAGATCAAGCCAGCCTTGTTATTTTGACTTATGGCACACATTGTGGCGTGACTAAGAACCCAAAGTGACCGGAGAAACCAAGGAAAAAAAAACAAGGTTTAGTAAGCTCTGAATTCGGTGAAGCATAGCTCAATGTTCTAGCCATGGCTCAACGCAGGGAGGAGTTCAATAGAACCACCGCACGCAGAGCTACATTCTGGTACAACTCTTGCATTCAATCCTTGGTACGATGAATGCAAGTCCCTAGGTCGCCAAAGAAGCAAATCCAACCGGTTGCCAGAATCCCTTTCTCTGGCAACTTTCCAAATTAGGCAAATGCACAAATCAACACTAAATCAGCCCAAACTTGGTGCAAAACAACTGCAACAACCTCCTCTCTGACTTGCAAGCAGAGCCATGAGCTAAAACAACGTAGCGTGAAGATGCATTGGCAACAAAGTTCACAAAACTGGTTGGATTTTGACCTCGGAGGAAAAGGCCACCACAACACGATTAAAGGGCATCAAAATGCTCACAATCAAGAGAAGAACAAAGATATATTGCTGAAACAGCTGAACAATTATCGCAAGTTACAGGACCAACTTCCAAGGTCTTCCCATGGCGGAGCGATCTGCATGTAGGGATGGTCTCGTCATTCGGGTAAAAGATCACAGGGACCTTTTCATCATTTACACCTAATTTTTGGATTTGTTTTGAATTTCTTTAATTGTAATTAAGCTTGACTTTTGAGTATTCACCCTTGTTTAGTGAATCCTCTATATAATCAAGCTTAACTCACTTGTAAAAGGATTCCTTTTTTCAAGCTCCAATACCCCTAAAGGCTGGGAAGAATTAAGGCTAGATTTCGCTTGTTAGCTTATCTTTCTTTGTGAGTCCCCCAGTCTCTGCAGGAGAGGAGAGAGAGAGAGAGAAAACTTTGAGAGAGAAAGGATGCCCCTGAGTGCGTGGTCCCGTGGGCACTCCGGTCGCGTGGGTCACCCCTTCCTCTCTTAAGCTGAGTCATTCTTCCTCACTCTCTCTCTCTCTCTCTCTCTCACCTCCCCACGCTCGACCCTGCCCTCGCAGTAGCCCACTTCCATCCACAAGCCCACAGACATGAGCAAACCTGCGGGTCTTGACCCTCTGGTTTCCCCACCCCCCCTTAGCGGCCAGCAAATCCCTCCGAGAGGGCGACAAAGGAGGATGGACATTCAGATCCCATCCCCTAAAGCGACGTAAGAGCATTTGCGCTCCAGTTGCAAAATCTCTCTCACCATCGGCCTCCTATCCGCTAGCAAGAGGGCTCGCACGTGCACCATGCGCCGGACCTCCACGGTTGTTCGAGAGAGGGTTTCTGCCTCCCCGCCCGAAGGGAAGCCAGGACTCCATTGACACCAACAACATGTTTGTACGTCATCAAAATCCTGACCCTATCAAAGTACAACTTCATAACGGTTAATCCTAAGGGGGCTTTCTTTCGGATCGATGTCGTCGATATGCTGTTGTACTTCTGAATGATGCTCATCTTCTACGCCTATGCCAACAGTACCTACACTGTGAACTAATTGCTCTGATCGGGAGCTGCTATCGATTTTTTTTTTTGCAAAACAAGTGAGAATTATCTTAACACATAACAAATATTGATAAATAAAATAAATAATCAATTCCATTGCAAACTTCTTCCTTGCCATTCTTGATGGACAATCGGGCACTATTGGTGGTCAATATTCAGTGGAGTCGGACTTAATAGGTCTGTTTGATACGTGCACTGGTCGGGAACTGCTATTGAAATAAAATTTGAAGAACAATTGAGAATTATTCTAACCCATAACAAAATATTGATAAATAAAAAAATTAAGAATTTCATTGCAAACTTCTTATATGGCCAATCTTGATGGACCATTATCGGGTACTATTGGTGGTTGATATTCAGTGGAGTCGGACTCAATAGGTCAGTTGAAGTACCGAATTGCTTCATTTTTCTCACCAAATTGAAGAAGACTCCGAAGCGAATATGACGACATTGCTTTTGTAATATTTAGATCTAACTCTTTGACTACCTTTATTCAATCTTGAGGGTTTTTTTTTTTTTTTTCTAGTAAATAAGGAGGTATTTTTTTTGATTTTATATAGAGTTGAGGCTCTAAACAATCAAATTAGAGCCTACCTCAAAAATTTCACTAGAAGAGATTGTTTTGATGCCCAAATATCCTCAAATTGATTATCTTGACATCAAGATGCATGAACATGAGAAAAAAATGGATTTCAAGATTTTGAAATAATGTATTTTGTAATGCATTTTTGGACCATAAATTTTCAAGATTTTCAAGTTTTCATAGATCTGTTGATCTACATTATTTTTGAAGCTTTAAACTTTATAAATAAAAATGAAAATATATTTGAAGACTATCACAAAGATTTCCAGTGTTGAAACCACATTTCTCGATACTATTTGAAGGTAGGCTCTAATTTGATTGTTTAGTGCCTAGGCTGTATACAAACCGCACCCTTACCTATTTTCATATCAACTATGTGCAAATTTTATGGGGGATTTTTAACTTGCTAAAATATTTAGAATAACAAAAATAAATTTCAAATTTCCCTGACAAAAGTAAATCATCGGAATAATATAAAATGGTAAAGTTATTGTTGACTAAAATCAAAAGGTCAAAATCATATACACAAATATGTAAAAAATTAACCAAAATTTTTGAATATATATATATCCATAAAGAAAAGTTAAACTATTAAAAGAAGAAAAAAAAAAGGAATAAATTTATTTTCTTACAAAATAAATTTTTTGATAATATCAGAAAAGAAGAAATATTAAAATTTTCATTAGCTAAAAAGAAAAAATAGTTTAGGTCACATACATTAATGTTTTCCCCTAAATTTGAATACAAATAAAAAAGAAATCCAATCTATTAGCTTTTTAATAATGAAAACCTAAAAAAAATAGGGTCCATATAATAAAATTAAAAGGATAGATCAAAATAGTATAGTGCATACCTTATTTAAATATTTGATTTAGAGACTTCATTGTAATTACTTCAATATTTGAATACCCAGTCTAAAATATATAATGAAATATAAAATTAGCTTATATTATATATATTGATAAAAAATTATTTAGAAATAATAAATATATATTGGGACACATGAAGTTGATGATGACATTGCAAATTAATTACTTCAAAACATTAAAAAAACAAAAAAAAAGTTAATGTTAATAGGAGATGCAAGTTGATGATGACATTACAAATTAATTACTTCAAAACATTAAAAAAACAAAAAAAAAGATAATGTTAATAAGAGATGCAATTAGATTTAGGGAAAATTGCGTAAAACCCTCCAAAATGGACTTTCTAATCAATTTACCCCCCACTTAACTTTTCCTAGCAACTTTCCCCTTAAAAACTATGTTTCCTAGTAAATACCCCCCAATACAAAAAGTTCATTTTTTTTTGATGAAAATACCCTTCCTCTACATAACAAATCATTTTCAAATCTCACTAAAAGGAAACACCATACCACACTTGTAGAACGCCGGACTGTTCATTTCAAAACGTCGGACTGCCACTTTAAAATGCTGGACTGCCCCTTCAAAATACCGTACCGCCACTTCAAAATGCCAGACTGGCCCTTCAAAATGCCGGGCCGCTTTTTCGAAATGCCGGTTGCCCATTTCTTTAATAGCATAATCCCAGGACTGCCACAATGAAACGTCGGACCACCCATTCTAGCAAAATAATCGCCAGACCGCCGTCTCCAGTGAAAATGATTTGTTATGTAAGGGAAGGGTATTTTTATAAAAAAAAAAATGAACTTTTTGTATTGGGGGGTATTTGTTAGGAAACATGGTTTTTTGGGGGAATTTTCTCGGAAAAATTAGGCTGGGCATAAATTGATTAGAAAGTCCATTTTGGGGGGAATTTGCTAGGAAAATTAGGTTGGGCGTAAATTGATTAGAAAGTCCATTTTATGCAATTTTCACTTAGATTTATGTAAACTTCTAGGGAGAACAATAAAAATAAAAATAAAAAATTTATCAAGTAATATACCAAAGTAAATTTAAATTTGGTCATACTTTACATTGTTATAAAGTATTTTTGTCTGACTTAGACTACGAATAAGGAAGGAGCCAGTTGCAACTTGGTCCCGCCAGTACCAAAAATACTTACGGATTACGAAAGCAATGATCGAATAAAAATCATTTTTGAAAAAGTCACAAAATGACCCCAAAATAGATAGATGGTGGCTTGGGTATCCTAAGGACACTCACCAAGTTTCGTCATGATCCGACAAGATTAACACCAATCAAGACGAAACCTGGTCCGAATTAAGCTTCTATCACCCTGAAAAATACCTCATAACTAAAGCCCTAATTTTTAGGCATTAGATGAATACCAGACTACCACCATTGGATTTAGAAGGCCTAAAAACCCTTGTATACCATTTTTCAGCCTATTTTGATACTTCTAGACCTCCATGTGCTCAATTTACCCAAAATGGGTAGGTTTTACACTATTTTAATGAGTCTGTAGGGGACGAGTTTCTATTTTTAGAAACTGTTACATTTGAGCTCGGGATTGAATTTTGAACGACCATATCTCCCTCAACCCTGACCCGATCAAGGCCAAATTTCAAGGCAAGCTTCGTCTCATTGACGCGTATGTTTTGATATAAAATTTGCCTCGAGATGATGAGCGGATGGGGAGAATTTGAAGAGAGAAATTTACCTCGAAAATGAATGTTTTGAAAAGAGAAAAATATGTTTGATCAAGTGGACATATTTTGAGATCCCAGCATAGGATCATCATAAAAATGGATACCTTTCGATCGATGAAGATAAACGTTATGAGGTAAAATTCGAACAAGATGAAGGGTCGGATTGCGTACAATTTCTAGATGAAAATGACAAGTTTTTCGGTCGCCAGAATCCCATTTTTCGGTGACTTTTCAAATTGGGAACAAGTTCAAATGGCCATCGAATTTAATGATTTTTGTCACAAAATGACTGTGATGGGAACCTATTCGAGTTGTGATGAAGAAATTTACTGAAAACACAATAGATTGGCCTACACGAAGAATTGAAAGTTTCCATGTTTTGAAAGATAGTCGAAATTTTTATTGCCGTCAAAAAGTGCGATTTGGGTGTCAAAATGGATATCAAAACAACCACAATAATTTGAATGTCGAGCGGCCATCAAAAAGCCCTTGAATTGTCCTTGAATGATGTCCATGACTTAGGCCTTTTTCGAAGGGGACCAATTGGTCATTTCCTACATTGTGTGTGGGGGCATTTTGGTCATTTTACATAAAAAAATACATTTTTAATTAAAAATTGTATTTTTAGTAAATTTAGGCTACTTTTGAGCATCCACCATTGTTTTGGTGGATGCCAATAAAAACATGTAAGCTCATTGTGTGATGACTCTTAGAAAAATTGAGAAAATTTGAATGAAATTTCAATCTTTTAGCTCCCTTCTTGAAGAGAGAGAATGCCTCAACCTCACTTAGCCCATCAAAGGGTCCACACCAAACCAAGCCAAGCTGAAGACTTGAGCCCACTTAGGTGCACTGTTCTCTTTCTCTCTCATCCCTTCTCTCTCTTATTTTCCCTTTTTTTTCTCTCTCTCTTCCTTCTCACCATCTCTCTCTAGCCCTCTAAGGCCCACGAGCCCAACTCTCTTTTTCTCTTTACTCTCTCTCTATCTCCTTCTCTATCCCCTCATCTCTTCTCTCTCTAACCCTCTCGACCTCAACTTTTTCTCTCTTCTTTCTCTCTCATTCTCTTCCCTTTCTCTCTCTTCCCTTCTTTCTCTCTCATTCTCTTCCATTTCTCTCTCTTCCCTTCTTTCTCTCTTTTTCCCCTTTCTCTCTTCTCTCTGATCCCATACCCCTTTTTTGGGCCTGCAGTACTCTTCACCCTCTCTTCTCTCACTCTCTCTCTTTCCCTTTCTCTTTATCTATTCTCTCCCATCTCTCTCTCTCCCTTGTGAAGCTGTCCTTTCTCTCTCTCTTCTCGTCTCTTCTCTCTCCCCATCTCTCTCACTTTCTCCAGTCTGTCTCTCTTTCTCTCCCTCTCCCTCTCCCTCTATCTCCGTGAACCTCTCCTCCCCTTCTTTCTATCTCTCTCCGCTGTAGGCAGCAACAGGTTGCTGCCCCATTTCCTCTTTCTCTTTCTCTCTCTCTCCCTCACCTAATCTCTCTCTTTTTCACTCTCCCCCATCTCCTCTCTCTCTCTCTGTCTCTCTCTATCTCTCTCTTTCTCCCCTAATTTTTCTACTCTCTCTTCGGTCTCTCTCACCCTCTCGTCTCTCTCTCTCTTATATCCCCCTCACGTTCTCCCCACTCTCTCTATCTCTTCCTCTCTCTCTCTCTCCGTTTCTCTTTCTTTTTACTTCTCTCTCTTTCTATGTCTCCCTCTCGATTACTCTCTCTCTCCCCTTCTCGTCTCGTGGTCTGTCTCACCCTCTCATCTCTTTCTCTCTCTCCCCCTCTCGTCTCTCCCTCTCTCTTACCCTCTCGTCTCTTTCTCTCTCCCACTCTTTCTCATCTTTTTTTCTCTCTCTAACGTCTCAGCTCCTTTCTCATTCTTCTTTCTCTCCCAAGCTGTTGTTTTTCTCTCTCCCTTCTCCCTCTATCTATTTCTTCTATCCTTCTTTCTCCTCTCTCTATCCGTTTCATTCCATCTTTCTCTCTAACCCTCTCTAGGCTACGGGTCCAGCTCTTTCTCTCTCATTCTCCTCTCTCCCTCTTTCCCTCTCTCTTTCTTCTATCTCCCCCTCTATCATGTGAATCTGTTCCCCTCACGATCTTCCCTCTCTCTAACCCTCTCATGCCTGTAGCCAAGGCTGGATTTCTCTCTTCGCTCCCCAAACTCTCCATCTCTCTCTTTCTCTCTCTCTCTCTTTCCCATCTTGTTCTCCTTCTCACTCTCTGTCTCTCAAGCACTCTCTCCCCTCTCTTCTTTCATTCTATCCTCATATCTCTCTCTCTTTCTCTCTCTTTTTTTACTTGTTCTCTCCCCCGATCTCTCACTTTTTCTTTCTCCTCTTTCTCTCTATAACTCTCTCGGGCCCGCTGCTTAGGCTGTAGGCCCAATTCTCTCCTTTTCTCCTCTTTCACTTTACCTCTCTTCCTCTCATTGTCCCTCCGTTCCCCTCTTCTATCTCACTCTCTCTCGCCTAACTCTCTCTTCCCCATCTCTCTCTCTTCCTTTTTCTCTCATTCTCTCTCTTCTCTCTCTATAACCCTCTCGGTCCTGCAGTCTGGGCTGGCCCAATTCTCTCCCTCTCTTCTCTCTCCCATCTCTTACTTCACTCCCTTTCTTTTCTTACTCTTCTTTTTCCTCTTCTTCTTCATTCTTCACTCATTTGTATTTCTTCATTTCTTTCTTATTTTGTTTATTAAAAAGCCTAACTACTCCTTGTTTCTTTTAAGATAGTTCTCCTTAATAAAGTTTTTACTCCATCATATTTGCTTAAAACCCTTGCATCATCTCTTTACTCTCTAAATCTTCATTTCTATCACATGTTGGCACTCATTTTATTTGATTCTAGCATCTTTAAGGAACCTGCGTACTTTCAAAGAATGCTTATTATTCATCACCATCTTTATGTGTGATCTTTTATATTTCATGTTCTTTATCATGGTCATGCATATGGCATAAGGAAGCTCTTCAAAAACAATTCGTGATGGGTTTTACCCATGGACTCTGTTCTCCTGAATCATCCGGGGTACTTCGATTATAAATCGAGTACCTTTCTCTGTTAACCGGTAATGCCTCTTGGGAGAGGTGATGCTGGAAGGCTGCCTGATTTTGGTTAGCCTCATTTAAATTTGTTGCATCTCTAAGTCTAAGTTATTTCAATTTGCATTTTTTTTAATTCATTTTTAAATTGATTTTTATCCCATCGAGCCTAATTGAAGATAACTTTGCAGGAATTTAAAGCAAGCAGAGCAAGGAAAGGAAAGGGGGTTGAACTCAAACCAAGCTACAGAAGCTTGGGAGGCTTTCTCTAACGATATAAGAGGGTAACTTTACGTAGACGTGTCCTACGAACCCGACACTACAGAAGCTTGGGAGGCTTTCTCTAACGATATAAGAGGGTAACTTTACGTAGACGTGTCCTGCGAACCCGACGATGAGGTAGGCTCTTGGCACCTTAGTCGTCACACAAAAATTTTCTCATCGTTGTTATCTATCCGCACGCCCAGCATGTGGTTATTATGAGGGAGGGCCTTTCCAGCCGAACCGGGTCTTCGACTCGAGACATCTTGGGACCGGCAGAAAGCCCATGTCGACCATATGTATGGGAGAGAACACATGTGTAGCCACAATGCATCGGTAAAAATTAAAATTCAAAAAATTATTTGCTAATAAAAAAAAATTATAAAAAAAATTTATTGAATGTTGTAAAAAGGTTTAAGAAGTATAAGAGTTGGTATTTGCCCAAAAAAAAGTATAGGAGTGGGTGATGAGCTAGAAAGTTCGCTTCTAAAGCAACTTTCTCCCCCCTCTCCTTCAATTTAAAAACAAACTATAAAGATTTTTAAGAAAAAAAAAATTCATGATTTGTTTTTTTAGAATTGGGCCCTCTCAAATTTTAGCTTTTGTCTTTAGCCTTCCCACATCCACGCCAGACTTTTTAGAGAAAAATTGTTATTTTTCCCTTTTTAATGAGAGTGTAATTAAATTATTGTTTTGTTTTTTTCTATTTATAAAAAAAAAAACTACCAGATTTCTTATGGAATAAAAACACCATAATAGCAAAAACTATAAACATGGATTATTGTAGCTCGATCAAAGAAACAGTAATGCCTTTCGTGGTTACATCATCGAAGGACGCATATGTGAGGGACACAATAGAGTTTCAAAATAATTCTACGAATTTCTCGACTTAGTTTTATCTCTTTTACTCGGAAGAGAGATGAAGTCTGGTTTATAAGAGGCATTCACCAATCTGGAATTTTAGGGGCTGTGGAAATATGAAATGGTTTCAGAGTGAGAAATGGGGCAAGTAAGTGTTTGATGAGAGAGAAGGACGTAGAAAAAGACAATTCAATGGAATATAAATAATTCTTTTTCTCTAGTTACAAGGTCACACAAAATATATGCCCTGTAGAGACAATTCAACGGAGTTGTTAATGAAAAAAATCCAATTTCTTTAATGTTCAGCAATGGTGCAAGAAGAAAACAATGTAATAAATAAATAAATAAATAAATAAAAAGAAGGAAGAGACATACAAGAAATTCTTGTATAGCAAATATTTGATTCAAGAACCTAACATGTCCCGTCTGTTCTGATTCCTGAATTTCCTAGGAGGGACAAGACAAAACAAGGGCAGACTCACTCTTTTGGAGGGGATGAACTTCTGAGAGTGAGAAAAGATCAAAGTGTGCTAAAAATAAAAGAAAATCAGCTTCTCTCATTTATCTTAAATTTTTTTTGGAGTTCTCCTTTGAATGAATCGAATATGCCTTGGAATCAAATTTCTTTTGGCTTTCTAGTGTAGCTTGAATCTTAGCTTTCTTTCTCTTTTGTCATCTATGCTTTCTAAAAACTTCAGAGAAAGATCCCCATACATGGCTCCAAAAACCCCTGAACAGCCCATGCTTGTATGGACGAAGAACCCAACAGTTGTGACCCAAGTTGAAGGCAATAATGAAACCCACTAATCAACCACAAGAAGTAAACCTAGATAGCATTTTTTTCTTACTTTCTCTCTTTAAAAAGCAAAATTCACATTAACTTCTTCTCAAACTTTATCTCTTAAACTCTCTCTCTCTATAGAACTTGAATACACTAGCCTTAATCAATGGTTTAAAAAACGAATCGGTGCCACGGATCGGGCACCCAAAAAACTCATATAGATCGGTGAATCGGCATTTCAGATGGAGAATCGGTTGGATTCGGCCTTAAAAAAAATTCAAAAAATTATTAAAAATCATGATAAATATTATTTTTTAGGAATCCAATAAAAAATGAGGGTACTACATTAATAACTTTTATTTTTTTGCATAAATAAGCGAATATTGAGATGTTCTTTCCTTGTATGAAGTTTCTCATCAAACATTTATTAAAACCTAACTAAATACGATATTATACATTGAAATTAGAATTATTGGTTTGTATTTTATTATTTTATCATCATTTTATTATACGCATAAAGTAAAATTAGCATCACATCAAAGTATCAAACATTTATTATTCGTTTTACTCATCCAAAATTATTACTACCTAACTAAGTATAATAGTATATATTGAAATTGAAGTTGTTGGTTCATAACTTCATATTTTATAATTATTTTATTATATAAATAAAAAATCTAAAATATCATGTAATATCATCTAATTTAAAAAATCTTATTTACAATTATATAAAAAAAAATATATTACAAAATTTATAATCTAAATAAATTAATAAATAAAATACAAGATTTGGTTATCAATTTATATTGTTAATTATAATATAATAATAAACATGGTTAAAAATTAATAGAAAATGCTTCTATATCATATAATTAAAAACAAAATAAAATCCTCTATAAATTTTATTGTGATCATATTCATATGATTACTAGTTATTAAGATAAATAAACAATACGACTTTCAATATAATTATACTAATTTTTGTATATGAATTAAATATAATTTCTTTATGTAATTATACGTAATTAAAACTTAACTATGTGTACTATTTTTTTTTTGTACATTATAAAAAAATGAATAAATATTATTAATCTTAAAAAAATTTATTTTGTTAATTATTTCATAACAAATCTAAGTAAAAGAGATAGCTTCATAAGGTGCAAAACCTACCCTTCGAATGGTCCCACATCAAAGATTTTTGAGAGAGAATGCCACCATAAAAGGTGGCCTCAATGTCATCATTAATGCAATGGTGCCTTGGAGCCCTGCGGCGAGCACGATGCGAGAGTAGGGACTTTTGACCGATGATGAGGTAAGCATGATTCAAATGTGACAAGTGGGTGGTGGGGTTAGGGCTCACAATTATAATTTTATAAGAAAGCTACTTCAAAATTCCATATTCACTGTAGGGACTAGGAATCCCATTGGAAGGTAAATGTTCCCTATGTTCACTGTAGCGACTCGGAATTCCATTGGAAGGTAAATGTTCCCTGAAAATTGGAAGTTCTTCTTTATTGAGAAGAAGTAGTCACTATAAGAAGTTTCGAGTTTCTTTGTTTGATAGTTCTTCTTTACTGGGAAGAAGAAGAAGAAGTCGCTATAAGAAGTTCTGAGTTTCTTTGTTTAATAATCTGCTGGAATGTTAAACAAGTTTTATATACATATGTTTGATAACCTACTGGATGATTAGGAAGTTCTGGGAAGTTATAGGTTTATTTATTTGATAATCTACTGGAATGTTAAACAATTTCTAAATATATACGTTTGATTCAATTTCTAAATATATACAATTTCTAAATATATACGTTTGATTCAATTTCTAAATATATACATTTGATAACCTGCTGGATGGTTAGGATGTTTGATAACCTACTGGATGATTAGGAAGTTCTGGGAAGTTATAGGTTTATTTATTTGATAATCTACTGGAATGTTAAACAATTTCTAAATATATACGTTTGATTCAATTTCTAAATATATACATTTGATAACCTGCTGGATGGTTAGGAAGTTCTACGTATCTGTGTTTGATTAGTTGTTGGAGTTAGAAGAAGCTAAAAAATCATAACCATCTGAATCAAAAGACCATATAGAACAACTGATGCTCAATTTACAATATTTTCTTAATTTTTTTGTGTAATGGAACCAAGAATTTTAGGATTGAAGTCAAGAGGATGCATATACAGCCAAAATCATCCACAAATTTCCTAGTTATCTTAATCAGAAGCAATTTTGCAATTGTTTGAAGCAAGATGTCACAAACTAGAATCTCATCTTAGCCCAGGAAAACCAATTCTGAATTCCTTTTTTTTTTTTTAAAGAAATTATTTCAAATTACGAACAGCAAATGAGCTTCTCAACCTACGAATCTTTTAAGCAAAATTATTGGTTCCTCTCTCCTCGAATACTACTTAATACAAGGAGACCAGAAAGCACCCAATTAGCTTTTCTCTTTCTTTTTGAAAAGACAGTCCCTACTTCAGTAAGATAACAAGATGTTCTTGAAATATTGGGACAAATGATCTAAAAGGCATGACTTTGTAATAGTAAAATATTTAATTTAAGGCTTACACTGTGAAAAGAAATGTCGAGATAAACTTCAGGTTAAATGATGAAAACGAACCAAAGAATTGTTCGTAAAAATATCTTACACCAAATAAAAAAATTAGTAGTAACAGCAAAATCTAACATATATAGGTGATAATCTAAAAAAAGCAGTGAATTAATATGTTACGACCCAAATTTCTCTTTTTTTTTTAAGCATAATGAAGTCGCACGCGTGGCGATGGGAGAAGAGAGCGTGCGGCGACAAAGAAAGAAGGCGCACAGAGATAAGGAGAGAAGGAAGAGAGCGCACGGTGATAAGGAGAGAAGGAAGAGAGCACACAATGATAAGGAGAGAAGGAAAAGAGCGTGGGACAATGGGAGAAGAGAGCGCGCGACGATAGGAGAGAAGGAAGGAAGAGAGTGGTGATGGGAGAAGGGAGCGCGCGACGATAGGAGAGAAGGAAGGAAGCACACGGCGATAGGAAGAAGAAGAGAGAGTGTGCGCACGACGATATAGGAAGAAGGCACGCGACGAAGTAGAAGAAGAGAAGGCCGTGCATGAAAGAAGCCGGCCACCTGTTGGCTACATGCTGCTTTGAGCGTCAAATGTCAACCTTCCTTCCATGTAAAGGTTACTTTGCGAGTATAGAAAGTCATCTCCCCACCTTTGGAGTACAAAACCACTGTTTCTCTCTCTACACCTCACATTTTGGAGCTCAAGCTTAGCCCTTTGTGCCATTGTTGGAGAGTTTGAGAAAGCTTGGTGGAGGGGACTGTGGAAGGAGTTTGGGATCATATTTAGAGACTCAAAGAGGTAAGTAGGTCACTACCTTGTAGACCCATAAGTATGAATTGAAGCATGAATTGAAGTATGAATTGAAGCATGAATTAAAGCATGAATGATGTATGAATCATATATGAATGAAGTATGAATCCAAGCATGTTTTAGACATGAATGATGGTTGAATTTAATCATCAAATTGGGCATGAGATGGTATAGAACTGTGTACAAGGAATATGCTAGCATGAATGTCATTGTGCTCTATTTTTTCAAAAAGTTTACTTTCTTTTGCTTGATGGAAACGAGCACTAAATCCTTATGATGGCCCTGAAAGTTCATGGCGTAATGATCTTGTGAGTCTAATTTGAGTTAGAAAATGTTTCATGTAGTTACCATGTATAGATTTAGAGTTAGGATTTAGATGATTTTGGAAATGATGTCATGGCTGGACTGTGATTTTCCAAGGATTTTACATGTTCTTGTAATAAGAAAATGATACCCTTTTGGCCTCAAATCACCACCAATTGAAAGATCTGAGTCTACTTTGAGTTTGGTGTTTATGTCTAGTTGTGATTTTTGCTAGTTTGGAAGATATGTTTCATGTTGTGCTCATATGCCACGGTTGGCAGACTGTAAGAAATTCCGAAAGTATTGCTTCTATTGCATTGAGGCTTTGCCTGACTTATTGATGTCCAAATGATACAAAAATGCAGCCATTTGATAGATGCATGAGTCCTCTATGATTTTCATGTTTTAACCTTGCTCAAATTTTGTGCAAATGAGGAGCTATACTAAATAATGCTCTAGTATGTTAATGTTGATAGACCTTGTAGAAACTCGAAAGTTTGTTCTCTGTTGCCATGGTTTTTGGCCGACTAAATGGAGCTTGATCGCTCCTAAAATTATAGCCATTTGAAAGTTTTGAACTTTTACTAAAAGTTGCATGTTTAAATTGTTTCGAACTTCCTACGAGGTTGAAAGCTAGGATCTAAATTGTGAACATGTCACTATTGGCTAAATTCAACAAGGTTAAGAACGATATACTGAACCCTCAATTGATCAAGTATTGTTCAGTTAACAAATTGGGTTTAGAATTTAGTTGAATCTCCCTTCATAATTTGGGTGCCATGCCTCATCTTGTATATGCCCATGATTGATAAGGACAACAATGAATTTTAAGTTGCATATGAATTATGCACATGTCATGCATCGATGTCTCTTTCAGAACATAGCTTAATCCCTTTTGCAAGGTGATTTAAGTAGTATGCTTATGATCCTACAAATGTTGAATGCTCCTGACCTTTTGAAAAGAGTAAAGTATGAATAAATGAATGTTATGCATGCTTATACATGGAACTTTGTTATATGTGATTTCTGGCCACTACGCAATGGGTCCTCCATTGGTAGTGGATATTTTGTTTCTGTTATATGAACTCTGTTATATGTGACTTCTGGCCATTACGCAAGGGGTCCTCCATTGGTAGTGGTTATTCTGTTTCTGTTATATGAACTCTGTTATATGTGATTTCTGGCCACTACGCAATGGGTCCTCCATTGGTAGTGGATATTTTGTTCCTGTTAAATGAACTCTGTTATCTATGATTTCTGGCCACTACGCAATGGGTCATCCATTGGTAGTGGATATTCTGTTTTGCCGACAAGTTTTGATTTTGCCCCAACTCTAATGATAGGAGTGGAGTTGGGAGATAAATGTAAATAACAGAGTGGGTCACACCCTCAAATTGTTATGGGCACTACGCATTGGGTCTTCCAATGGTAGTGTAATTCCCTCTTGCCTGAAGGAGCAAGGAGAGGGCCGTGTCTTGCAAGGCCTCAGCCTATTAAAACCCCAAACCACGATAGCGATCGGGTATGTGAGTGGGACACTATGAAATGGGACCTTCATTTGTCATTGTCCTCCCTCTCGAATGAGGGTAGAAGGTTCAAGTTGTAATATTGGCTTAGCTTGATCGATGTGACTTCTACTTCGAGAGTAAATGATTATGTTTCTGTTTCTTTTTCTGTTTCTGTTTGTGATTCTGATTCTGTTTCTGTCTATTTGAATTAAGTTTCTGTATGATTGTTTGACTGCGACTGTGATATGCATCAATGTAACTGCCATTTCGGGAAATATTAGATGTTCTGACTTCTGAACAATACTCATTTTATGCTGTTAATGTACATATTCAAGGGTATGACTTTACTTTCTGCTTTCCAGTATGATGTTTGATGAATTGTGGGCCTTGTCATTATTTATAAGCCTGTAAGCAGGATTGCAGGGTACTGATTTACTTACTGGGTTTTTAGCTCATGCCTCTCTTTTTTCCTTCCCTGTAGAGTGACAATTGATAGCTTGCATGTGGACAGCTGAACATGGTAGCAGACTTTTTGAACCTCGAGTTTTGTTCAGGAAGCCTGTGATAGTAGGTGTCTGGTGGCGTTGCCACAATGTTATTTTGATGTATTGTATTTTGTTGTTGGGCCAGTAGCGCCTTAAACCTTTGTAAAACAATTTTTGAAGGCTAAATCTGTATAAATGGTTTCTATTTTGCTATGTTTGTGGCCATGTGTTTATTTTAGTTCATGGTTTACTTTGATTCCACAATTATAATACATGTTGATGCCACTCCCACCTGAGTGACGTACGCGACTTCCGATCGCGATCCCGCACTCTGTCGCCCTCCGGTCGGGAATGGTAGGGGTCAGGGGGCTAGGTGGTGACAATTATGGTCCCAGAGCAGCCAAGTTAAGATTCTTGGCCGAGAATGTCATAGAGGTGTCTCTAGAACAGCTTTGATTAGACTAGTAATTGGGCCGCCCCTATTGTAGGATAAATATGCCAATGACTCATGCTAATAATGTGAGCTCCAGTGGTGAGAATGCAGAAGCCCTTGGAGAATTCTTCAGGACATTGGGGGCCATGACTCATATAATGAAAGGTAGTATGCCAGCCCCGTTTACCCCTGCCCCGGAACAGACTGACAGTGGACTAATAGAAAGGTTCAGGAGGCTAGCGCCACCGACATTCCTAGGACATGGGAGAGTAGAAAAAGCAGAGCGATGGGTAAGGCAAGTGGAGAAGATATTTGAAGTGTTACCTTGCAGTGACGAGCAGAAGGTTAAGCTTGCAGTGACGAGCAGAAGGTTAAGTTAGGGACCTTCATGTTAGAAGGAGATGCAGAGCACTGGCGGCACTCAGTAAAACAATCTTGGGAAAGGTCAGGGACATAAGTGACCTAGGAAAATTTCTTAGGAGCCTTTAATGAGAAGTACTTCCCTGACTCAGTAAAGAAAAGAAAGGAAGTAGAGTTTATTGAGCTGCAACAAGGGGGACTGTCGGTAGAACAATATGCAACCAAGTTCGCAGAATTGTCAAGATATGCACCGCACATTATTAACACTGAGGCGTGGAAGGCTAGTAAATTCGAGAGAGGCCTCAGGCCAGAAATAAGGAGGGGGTAATATCAGCAAATTTAAAGACCTCCCCTCTTGTGGACTTGGCCATGAAGATAGAAAGGGAAGACGAAGGGTCAGGATTCAGGAAAGAGGGTAGGATGGGACCGGCTCAGTTTAGAAGTTTTGGAAGAAGGACTCGACTACCTCCAAGGAGAAGCTTCAGGGGAAATAATAATCAAGGAAGCAAGAAGATCTAGAAAATCTTCTTGGGCGACATAAGAGTGAACCAGCGCCCGACATGTCCATATTGCGGAAAGGACAGTCACTTGGCGACCGAGTGCCGAAGGAAGACAGGAACATATTTCAGGTGTGGTAAGCCTAGCCACATGATCAAGGATTGTCCGGTGAAGGGACCGGGAGACCGACTGAAGACTCAAGGTACGGAACGAGAGGCCAAGACATCCACCTCTATGATTCGAGGTATGCTTTTTGTCTGTAGCATGGAAGCTAAAGTGTTGATTGACCTTGGATCCACACACTCTTTTGTTGCACCTCACTTGGCATGCCACATAAATGTTAGACCTGCACTTTTTGACTAGACATTGGTTGTAGTCACACCTATGGGAGAATCTATGGAGACTAATATTGTTTATAAACACTGTGGGGTTTTGCTTGAAGGGTGTGTTCTACCTATAGAATTGATACTGGTTAGATGCCTCGATCTCGTCCTTTGGATCTAGATGATCAGGTGACACGTGTCTCAGGATTCAGGAGAGACCCGGGACTTTTGAGATCGCTCTCTCGGGAACCTCGTTCGAGAACAAGGGCAGGTATTACCAACCGATGAGAGAGGAATTTAAGGTGGGTTCGGGACTTACTCAGGCTGGCTCATGTAGACGCCCTTTTAGATCACGAAGAAAGCCCCCTAATAATAAAACTGGTTCGAAATCGCCTCCCTTGACTTGTATTCTCATGTTTTCTACAATCACGAATATATGGCAAAGGTTATAAGACAGGTGGGTCAGTGGACCTCACCGGGCCCTTTGGGTGAACATACACAGGAGTGCACATTCAAAAAAAGAAAGAAAGAACGAGAGAAGAAAGATGAGGGCAAAGAAGAATTTGACCTGGCGGGGAGATCAACACGGTGACTAAGCTTGTGGGTAACTGGCCTGATGTGGTAGTACAATGGGCTCGGTAACTCAGACCGACTCAACAAGATTATTACTAGACGTCAATACCGATACTGACTAGCTAGACACGATGGTTGGTCTGTCGTGGCAATAAAGCCGATGCAGTAATTCTGGCACAACAACATTACGGCTAGACGACCGGACTACCATAAGAGGCTAATCTCTTAATCAAATGAAAGGATAACAGAAAGAGTGAAAATCATAACGAGAGAGTAAGAAGTAAGAGAATAAGAAAGAGAAGAGAAAGAAAGAGAGGAAGAGAAAGAAAGAAGGAGAAGAGTGTAAGAGAAGAGAGACGGAATGAGAAAAGAGGGTGAAAGACACAGCCGGCGCTAGGATTGCCGGTTGTGTTGGAAGAGGAAGAGAAAGAAAGACACAGTCGGTGCTAGGCATCACCGATTGGGTTGGAAAGAGAAGAGAGAGATAGACATGGTCGGTGTTAGGCTTAATCGGCTGTGTTTAAGAAGTGAGAAGCGAGAAGACACAGTCGGCGCTGGGTATCGCCAGCTGGGTTGAAAGGAGAAGAGAGAGAAGATAGAGTCGGCACTAGGCTTCACCGACTGTATTAGATAGAGAAGAGAGAGAAGATGCAGCCGGTGCTAGGCTTCGTCGACGGTATTAGATAGAGAAGAGAGAGAAGATGTAGTCGGCACTAAGCTTCTCTGATTGTATTAGATAGAGAAGAGAGAGAATAAGCAGTTGGCGCTAAGCTTCACCGACTGTATTAGAGGAAGAGAAGAAAGAAGACACAGTCGGTGCTAGCATTACCGGTTGTGTTTAGAAGGACAATAGGGAGAGAGATAAAGATGAGAAGAAGAGAGAGAAATAAAGATAGAGATGAGAGAGGAGAGAGAAAGGAAGATAAAGATAAGAAAGAGGAGAGAGAAAGAGAGATAGAGGAGAGAGATAAAGATGAGAAGAAGAGAGAGATATAGATGAGAAGAAGAGAGAGAAATGAGAAAATAGGGGAGGCGAGAGAAATAAAAAAAGAGGGGAGGAGAGAGAAACAAAAAAAGGAGAGGAGAGAGAAAGAGGGGAGGAGAGAGAAAATTACCTAACTGAAGAGCATCGACCCTTTTCTTCGCTTCTCTATCTCTCTCCAAGATGCACCCACGAGCTTAAGCAAAAATGAAGTCTTTATTGATTGATTGAAGAAATGAATCCAAAGTTTTCTACAATTTGGCTTTGCATGCTTATATAAAATTGGGCCCAAACATGGGTGGACACCTAAAAACTACTTAAAATTGAAGATAATTACAATTTTATTAAATTAAAAGAAATTCTAAAAATGGGTGTAAAAGGACTATTTTGCCCCTGTCCAACAAGGTGTGGAATTTCAAAAAAATCCTTGATGTTGCCCAAGAACTTGTGTGATCTTTCATGATTGATCCGGAGTTGTTCTGATGCTTGTTTGATCAAAAGATGATTATTTTCTTGTAGGGCTCGACATGACGATCAACTTGATACCAATTTCGAGCCAAGGATAGTGTTTTTAAGCCACGTCCATGAGAGTTGAATTTTGGATGAATCTTGAAAACTTCAGATCGATAGTGTGCTCGTTCTTTGATATTTTTCTTAATTTTCTTCGTTGAATCACACTAAACATGCCGTCACCGCGTTGCAACAAACGCAACTTGATTTCATGTCCGGATGAAGATTTTGTCATCTTGAGTTTTTGGCTGGAATCTTGAAATCCGGCAACTAGAATTTATAACAGCTTCGACACCTTTGTGTGTGAAATCCAACTGTTCATTGTAGGCGGGGTTTGGGTCAGAGATAGCCACAGACCTTACGCACATAATGCAATTGGTTTCATGTCGATCGGGTATGCGAGCGTTGTGATTTAGTCGCCGGAGTGGGAGGTGGTGCTGCTAAATTTTCTGAAACTCTTCATGGATCAACAACTTTCCTCTAGTTTTTCTCCCTGTTCAGGCATCGTCACGAGGTGTACCACATATTGAATCGCTCATCTTGACGAGACAAACACGCTCACAAAATTTGAGCGCAATCCGACTCCGAACAAGTGAGGTATGGACCCCGAAAGTCACTGTCCGTGACTGTAAAAATAGCCACTTTTAATGGTGTTTTGGTATAAGGTGGTCACATGGGAATAATATGCGGCCCACCTCTTTTCAGTATTTTACCCATAACTTTATCTTGGAGTGCCCGATTAAGCCGAAACTTGATCCATAGGGATTTTTGACCGTGTCGGATCAATGGCGGTGGTCCAACTGCAAGTTGATGCACAAAAAATGTAGTTCTAGTTATGGGGTCCATTTCAGGGTGCTAGAGGCCAATTTTTCCGAAATTGTTTCTTTGTGTTCATTGCTTTAGACATGTCTGATCGCGATGAATCTTGGCAAATGGACTTTTGAAGTAATGATGAAGATCTTGACCAATTTTGAAGCCATTATGAGACTGACGAAATTTCCATTATTTTGTAGGCTTTATTGACCTGCTTCCTCTTTATTCCGCATCGGGGACCAAGGTGCCGAAAAATGTGTTCAAACAGCTTGCCCCGCCGAATTTTGTGCTTCGAGAGAAGCGAGAAGGACAACATTCAAAAATTTTCCTTCCACTTTGACTTTTTTTCTCTTCCTAGCCATAGGACCTCTTGAACGCCTAGGACATTCACGCAATGGTGCAACTAGGATGCTTAGACGTAGGGATGCATTGTTTGCTGGTCCGTCCATGGAGACTTTAAGGAGAAAAGAGACTCTTTGAGGGATCTTATCGAAGTCCTCACCCTCGTATGGACTATTTGTGATTTTGTACGGACCTCGTCAGTTGGAATCAGGCCGGTTTGGTAATCGAGTGCCATGTCGAAGGGCATTGTTCCCATTTGGTCTGGGTTTGTGTATATCCTCTGGTGTTGAACCACGTTTCAAGGATTATGCGAATGGTATGTTGAAAGGCCTTGCGTCGGCGCCATCTGCTTCGTGCATCAGTCATTCCTTGGCGAGTAGGGTACCTCAGTTTTATCAAGGTGACCAGCTCTGGGTACAACCACCCCTACCCACTACTTTGTAGCTACGAAAATCATCTGATTGCCACTCCAAAGTCATGACTGACCAGTTATTCCTTGGCGAGTAGTGTACCTCAGTTTATCTTGGTGATCAGCTCAGTGCACAACCTCCCCTACCCACTATTTTGTAGCTACGACAATCATCTGATTGCCGCTCCAAAGTAATGGTTGACTATGGTTGACTTAGCTTCCTTGGGGCATCTTCAACATCTTGGAAGTATGTTGGTGACCTTGTGAGAATGATGCTCTTTGTCATGAGACTTGTCTTGCCTTTTCCGCAAATCTTCTATCCTTTGAGTCCTTTTCGGCGAATGTACTCAGGCTATCGGAATCTTTTCCTTGAAGCTCGTATTTTTGGGTCCTGGTATGTGTCACTAGGGATTTTTTCTTTTTGAGTGCTGCATCAACTTGTTTATTAGTCCAAGTGTCCTTTGTGGATTTTCACTTGAACTTGGGAAGCGGTGCCATAGAGATAGTTTTCACCAACTTCCTTCTATTTGGGGCTCTTTTACCCATGACCTTTCGGCCATGTCCACTATTTTCATCCATTTTTACTCACGATGCCCTTTCGGGTTTTCACCGTGCCTGGTTTTTATTCTCGAAATTCTTTTACTCATGGTTTCGTGACTATGCCCATCCGTCATTTTTACTCATGGCGTTTCCTTATTAAGGTATACACCATGCCCGTTATTTCATCATTTTTTTTGTGAAGGCGTGTTTAGGGTCATGCCCTCGAGACCTGTGCGAAGCCTTTTAACGTCATGCGGCCAAGACGTGCACTACAGTTTAAGGTCATATAGCTGGACCATAATAGGGATAGATAGTAGTCTGTAGGGGCCATGAAGTGAGTATAGTAGTGGTTTAGCTCACTGTTGGGGAGATGGCATGAGGCTACTTTTGAAAGATGGATGATGTATGAAAGGAATGTGGAAAGTGGTGACCTACTAGCTTATGACAAGTATAGCTGGTGGGATGGTTCGCCATTTTGTGAGTGCGGGTGAGACTCACTGGGGAATGATGTAGGATGATGAAATGAATGGACTCACTGGAGAGATAGTAAAGGTAGTGCCTCTTAGACCTGTGCAAAGCAGTTTATCGTCAAGCAGCTAGGACGTGTACTATGGTTTTAGGGTCATAGCTCTTGGATAGTGGTTATGCAATTTAGAGTCATACAACTAGGACCGTGCAGTTTAAGGTTATGCAACTAGATCTCCACTACAGTTTAAGGTCGTATAGTTTGGACCATGGTTATGCAGTTTAGAGTTATGCAACTAAGACTGTGCAGTTTAAGGTCGTGCAACTAGACCTTCGCTGCAGTTTAAGGTCATATAGTTTGGACCATGGTTATGCAGTTTAGAGTCATGCAACTAAAACTATGCATTTTAAGGTTGTGCAACTAGACCTCCGCTACAGTTTAAGGTCATATAGTTTGGACCATGAAGTTTAAGGTCGTGCATCTAGACCAAGGCTGTGCAGTTTAAGGTCATGCAACACGGATCGTGGTTTGGGTCACCATGTAGGTGAGACTCCATAGGGAATAGGTCCGTGGATGACAATCTGACTCCTTGGGGATAAAGTGGTCAATGCCATACACAAGCAGGGCGTTTAGATGGATATAGTGGCCCGACGAGGGATGGCAAACGAAAGTAGACTTCACTGGGGATTAGGGTGCGAGTATGACTCCCGGGGGGTGAAAGATGAGATTCCATGGAGAATAGGTTAGCCGACTCCTTGAGGATAAGATAGCAAAGGAGTGGTGACTTGGTGTGAAAAAGACCCACTGGGGATTGAAGAGATAAGAATGACCCTAACTCCACTGGGAATAATGGGATGCAGTATGGGTGTGACCCGCATTGGGGATGAGAGACAGTGGCTTGCTCTTGACTCCATTGAGGATGAAAGGTTATGCACAACTTTGGCCTAGGTTGCTTAAAATACAACGGCGTCAGGTGCAACAACCATTATTTGTTGAGCACTCAGCCGACGCTAAGTCTTTGAAAACACACTCGATGCTGAAGTCGGCCAACACTGCCTCTTAACCACTTAGTCGGTGCTAAGTTGTTAAAAATATAGTGGGCGCTGAGGACGACATGTGCCACCACTGACGCTGAGTTGCCAAGCACACAACCGGAGCTAGGTTTGTTGAAATACAACATGCGGTAGGACACTTCGACAGCATAGCTGGCACTGGGTTGTTAAAAACACAGCTAGCGCTGAGGGCGACCCGTGCTATCATTTGAACATGGCCGTCGCTGGGTTATTGAGCACACGACTGGCGCTAGGGCTGTTGAAACTCAGCCGGCGCTAGGTCACTTCGACTCTCATAACTGGTGCTAGGTTGTTAAAAACATAGTCGGCACTGAGGGCGCCCGTGCTATCGTTTGAACACGGCTGACGCTAGGTTAAAGAGCGTACGATCGGCATTAGGGCTGTTGAAACTCAGCTGGCGCTAGGTCACTTTGATCGCATAATCAGTGCTGTGTATGGATTGGTACTTGGGTCGTAGCCCGAGCCCGACCTGGCCTTGATGAGGCGGTAAATGAAACTTTTCTCGAGCCTCAGGTCAAAACCTGACCCGGTCCAGCCCGTTTGTACAGGTGGCGATGAGAGTTGACTCGAGCTTCGGGTCACAGCCAGACTCGGCTCATTGTCGTTTGGCTTTCCTTGGACACGACTGGGATTCCTAGTTTGTGAGGAACGTTTGAGGGTAGTGCTAGCTATATAAGGGGGTAAAACCCCATTTCCTTCACTTTTCACCGAAGATAAAAAACTTAAAACAAAATTTTTTAACAGTGAGCAGAGGATTTTCAGGTGAAAGTTCTGGCAAGCAGAGGGATTTCGACAAGAGATCAAGTGTTTCAGCAAGCCTTGCAGAGAAGGTTTCGCCAAGATTGTCAAGGGATTGTCTAAAAAAGACGAGTTGCAGGAGTTTTATGGTTAGCATAGGAAGTTTTCTGGGAAGCAGGAGAACTCTAGCTGTGATCTTCGAGGGTAGAAGAGGCTGAAAGTGCAACAGTTGGCATTTTTGCAAGTTTTAGGAAGTTTTTCGAGAGCTTAGGGGGTTTCCCAATGACTTAGGGTAAGTTGCAGAGGGTTGTGACTTCTCGGCCAAGACACTGGCAGGGAAAAGTCTCTCAGTGAGTTTCTGACCGTGTAGGAGAAGTTTCGACGAGACACCGGAGGGTGAAGGGAAACGGAACGATCGTTGAAGGTGGATTGTCGCAGGGAAGGCGAATGGTTGCAGGGGTTTTTCGTTAGCGGAACGGGAGATCCAGCGGGGAACCGAAGGGTCAGGGGAAACAAAGAGGTGAACCATCGCAGGAGGAGGACAGTTGTGCGTGGAAATTGTACAACCATTTTGGGGAAGTGAAGGGATTTCGGCCTTGAAAATGAGGAGTTTTGGGAGGCGAAAAATCATGACAGAGTTGGCATTGGCAGAAGCACATTCAATGCTGATGATTAGAAGCATAACTGGTGCTGATACGGTCGACGCTAATCCTCAAGAAAGGCAGCAGGCACTAGGAATTGGGAGTACAATCGGCGCTGGCCTTTGGACAACACAGCCGGCGTTGGCTTCAAACGACATTCATCAGCGGACTGGCATAGTGTTGCTCGCATGTGGCAGTAAGTTACACGCAGGACTTATGACTTTCGGCAATGAGTTACGTGCAACGATATTCATGCATGGCATTGTCATGGGTCGGCAAAGGGTGGTGAATGATGGTAAGGCATGACTTGTAATGCCTGTTGGAAGCAAGTCCTCCAGCACAACAATGAAGTCCATGTTGTTCTGTGGAAGGGCATCCACTGTGAACAACATATGCTCTCCATCATAGGCCAGTTCCTTGCCAGAGCAACCTGCTTTGTATGTTTGATACACACGTCAAATGAATTTTACCTTGTATGTTTGATATACATGCCAGATTAGATCTTTGGCTTGTACGTTTGATATACACGTCGGATGAACTGAAGCTAACTTCTTCGAGTGGTTTCATGTCGTCTTTCGGCCTGTAACTGTCCTCTCATGGCGGCACTCATTAGATGAATTGAAGCTGACTCTCCAAGTGGTTTTGCTTCTTCTTCATGACAAGGGTGCTTCTTCTTCACGAGGAGAGCGTTTCTTTTGGGCCTGTAACTGTTCTCTTATCCTCAGATGCAAGAGACACAGTGCAAGTTTTTTATTTGTAACCGTCCTCTTATCCTTAGATGCAAGAGACTTGTAACTTCCCTAATAATGGGCTTCTTAGCTTGTAACTTGTAACTTGTAACTTGTTTTACTGCAATAAAAAGAGTTAGAATTTGTTTGGATTATCTTGCGTACTTTTGTGTTGAGTCTTTTTCCTTTGAATATGCATCACAGATAGTATTTCTTTAGGTACAGGTATTGCCTCCTCTCCATCAGGATGTGCTAATATGTAGGCTCCATTTGGTGAGACTTTTTTTACTATAAAAGGACCTTCCCACTTGGGTTTAAACTTCCCTTTACGACGTCCATGCATAACAATCGGCCTCTTGATGGCTAGAACTAGATCACCACGGGCAAATGAGCGGACCTTGACTGACTTGTCAAAGACCCTCTTCATTTTCCCTTGGTTGAGTTCAAGGTTCTGCTGAGCCTCTAGCCTCTTTTCATCGAGTGCATCCAATTCTTGATACCAGAGCTTGATTCTCCCATCTTCGTTTATTCCTTGGTGAATAGCGACTCATAGTGAAGGGATTTGAATTTCGAGGGGTAAAACTGCTTCACCCTCATAGACCAGAGAATAAGGAGTGGAATCAGTAGCATTTCGTATAGTAGTGTGATAGGCCCATAACATTTTGGGAAGCCTCTCATGCCAGTTTGTTTTCGTCTTTGATACCAATTTTTGTAAAACATTGTGCAGAGTCTTATTGAAAGCCTCAGCTAATCCATTCACCCGAGGGAGGTACATAGTTGAACACTTCCTTTCGCAACCAAACTGGTTGACCAAACGCTCAATATGGTAGCTTCAAAATTGGCGACCATTGTCAGATATAATCCGATCAAGCACTTCGAACCGATATATGATGTGATGGCGAACGAAAGCCACTGTTGTCCCAAGAACTTGCTTAAGGGGGACTGCTTCAGCCCACTTAGCGAAATAGTCCGTTGCGGCTAAAATGAAGACATGGCTCATCATCGAAGGAGGGTCAATAGGCCCCACAATGTCCATACCCCATTGTGAGAAGGGCCATGATGCCATTGTAGGTTGTAAGTGTTCTGGAGGCTGGTGAACAAGACTTTAGTGTATTTGGCACACGTGGCACTTTTTAGCATAGTTTAAGGAATCAACAATCATAAAAGGCCAATAGTACCCCAACCTGGGTATCCGTTCATAGAGCTTAGGACCAGACTAGTGTAGTCCACAAATGCCTGAGTGTACTTCTTCTAATACCCTATTTGCCTCTTGCACGTCCACACATCTAAGAAGAATATAGTCAAATGATCGTCTGAAGAAAGCATTTGCTTCAAGGAAGGTATATTTGGTAGACATTCGACGTATGCTGTTGCATTCGGCATGATCTTCCGAGAGCCTGCCATGTTTAAGGAAACTAGTGATGGGCTCTCTTCAATCTTCTACTTGCTCAATTTCGGTGCATATTGAGTCAAAGAATTCTGGTTCTTGGTTTCGACCCTTAGCTCCTTGACTCTGTGCTATTTCTTGTTTAGTCTTAATTACTTCTTTGGCTGATAGAAATGCACTGAACAGGTAAGGAGGGTACTTCAGGAAGATATTTCTCTCGTCATCCGCGTCGACCTCAGTTCTTAGTTAAATGTGTCTCCATTCTACCCAAACAAGCGTGAGTCCTGATGAGGACAATAAAATTGTAGCCCCGAGTTTCGCAATTGCGTCTGCCTGGGAGTTTAGTCTCCTGGGGATGTGACTTAAGGATACATCCTCAAACTGGGCCATATATGATTTTTCAATGTCGTGATAAGGCTTGAGAGTGTCCTTTCTCACTTCATAAATCCCTTTGAGATGCTGGATAACCAACTCAGAGTCGCCATAGATCTTGAGTTGTTCTAAGTCTAGGTCAAAAGATATCTCCAACCCAATTATAAGGTCCTGATATTCTGCTTCGTTAGTATAGTGCAGTCTCTTTTCCCTCGTCATTGTTTTGTGCCGACAAGGCCCCCAGTGACTCATCCAGAGCGGTCACGTATAGGATAAGAGGCCTTCCCAACACTGGTGTAGAGAGCACAGGAGGGTTGAGTAAATGTTGTTTGATGTCATCAAGGGCTACTTGACAGGATTCATCCTATATGAATGGGGTTATCTTTCTTTAACAGGTGAGTAAAAGGTTTACGGTGACCTGAAAGATTCGAGATGAACCGGTGAATGTACGCCAGCTATCCTTGAAGAGAGTACAGTTCTCGCAATGTAGTTGGTGACAACATTTATTGGATCGCCTTGATCTTGACCGGCTCCACTTCAAGCCCTCGGTGTATAATAATGAATCCTAAGAATTTTCCTGAATGCACACCAAAAGCGCATTTTAGAGGGTTCATTTTAAGTTGGTGAAGGCATAATTGTTCAAACACCTTTTCAATGTCTCTCATGTGAGCATCCTTCTCTTCAGATTTTACCACCAAGTCGTCTACAGAACACTCCACCTCCTTGTGCATCATGTCCTTGAAGATGGTCATCATTGCTCTTTGGTAAGTGGCACCAACATCCTTTAATCCAAAATGCATCATTGTGTAACAAAAAACCCCTTTTGGAGTTAAGAATGCAGTAGCTTCCTCATCTTCGGGCGCCATCCGTATCTGATTATACCCTGAATATCCATCCATGAAGGAAAGGATTTGACAGTGAGCCATAGAGTCGATGAGCATCTCGGTAAATGGCAATGGGAAGTCGTCCTTGGGACAGGCAGTATTGAGGTCGTGGAAGTCAATGCAAACCATGATTTGACCATTTTTCTTCTTAATTGGCACAACGTTTACTAGCCATTTCGGTACTTGACTTCACAGATGAAACCTTCTTGTCTAAGCTTGGTCACTTCAACATCTATCTGTATTTCGAGGTCAGGCCTAAACCTCCTTGATTTCTGCTTGACAGGTTTGACAGTTGGATCGATGCCGAGACCGTGAACAACGACTTGAGGGTCTAAACCAGGCATCTTGTGGTAATGCCAAGCAAAGACATCTCGGTTTGCTGGCAAGAAAGTAGTGAAATTTTCTTTTTCTTCTAGAGACATATTTGTCGAGATGAAAGTTGGCCTAGGGTCGGCTTCATCACCTAGATTTAGTTCTTCGAGTTCGTCAGCAGTAGCCTGACCGCCTTCTTCCCATTCTTTTGGGGCTTCTTGCAACTCTTCCTCATTGTTTTCAGAGGTCTTTTCATCAACTTCATGTGTGGAGACCATGACCCTGACATCTCTGCCTCCAATAGAGCTCCAGGGTAGGTCATGCTTTCTGTGCCTTTCTCGAACCGAGGGACGGAAAGGTCAACCTCAAACGTAGAAAACACATCAGGTTGCAGGAGCTCGTCTTAAAGGTTACAGGGAAATTGAGATTCAGCTCGTCTTAATGGTTACAGCTCATCTTCGTATGAATCACGCGGTATTTGCACGGGTGCCTGCAGTGTTTGCCTTGCTCTAGCTGGTGCTTCATAGACTTGTATTATGTGGCAGGCTTCCTGGGAATAGAAACTCTGCCCCTTTGACTCTCTTAGTCTCTGCTCAAAGTCAGGCTCAGGGGGCCACTGGGGTTTCTTTGGCTTTGACCTTTTGTTCTTCTTTGAAGAGGATGGATGTGCTTTGGCACGAGCTGTCAAGGCGTCAGCAACAGTCAAGAATCTTGCTTTTTGAGCCAGCATCTTTTTCAACCGCCTCCGTTACGCTTTAGTTATGTTTGATCCCTCAAGTTCTCTGTCAAGAGCCTTGAAGTTCAGACATATCATGGTTATACTTGCGAGAGACATAGACGAAGAAGAATGAGAAGCAGAAGTAGAAGGAGAAGAGTTAGAAGGTGGGGACTTTTAAGGTTGTTCCCCGCATTTGACCGCTCTGGGCAACTTTTACGTCATCGCCAGGGTTAGACGAGTGCAGAGTGTCTTTTAGTATTTTCCTTGTCTAGACCATTGTGGAGTGCTTTTAACATCGTCACCCTCATTGGACATGTTGTGAGTAGAAGAGGACTCTAGGAGGACCTCTCGATAGGAAGGAAGAAGGAGTGTGCCGAGGAGATAGTCCAGTAAAGTTGGTTGTGCGGGAAGGGGCTTGAGAAATTTCTGCTCGACTGGCGGTTGAGCCATCTTGTTTCTCTGACGAGCAGCCCTCGGTGCTCGTCTCCTTTTGGTTTTATGAGGTGGAACTTGATTCGCGTCGATAGGCTTGTGAACATCCCTAGCTTGGTGAACTGCTTCTGTCCTTAAAGACTTGAGTCTGCTTCCCGCTTGGTGAACTATCCATGGATGGGAAGTCGACGGTTCAGTAGAGTCTGAATAATTATTGAGAAGGTCTTGTGTTGGGAGGTCCTCCTCTTGCACTGATGGGGCAGTGGCTTGGGGATCACGTACTGGGACATTGTAAAACTCTTGACAGTCCGTATTTTCTTTGTGAATATATCATGGAAACTGGTGCATTCTCATAGGTAGTGAGCCCATACCTGGTGATACAGGCACCAACAATCCTTAGTCCCCTAAGCAAGGTATCGAAACTACCTTGCGGGCTTCTGTGCGATTATGCCTTCCTGAAGCAGTATAACAAAGAAGGTGTGAAGGATACTAGGGGCTTTGTCTTCCTTTTGAATAGTTACTGCATGGGAGGCTTCTGCTGCCTCGAAGGCCTTCTTTAAATCTTCAAGCTTTATCTGACCCTTCTGAATCAAGGCCTCGATAACATCTTTTAGCATGCAGCAGTCATCTGTAGGATGATTAATCCTTCGATGGTAAGCACAATAATTTCCCTAAGTGTCGAGGCCATCTTGTTAGGGAACTTGGCTTCTGGAAGCTGAATCATATTTTGTTCCGATAATAACCGGAGCAGTGCAGGGACCCATTCATTCTCAAAGGGGTAGACCTTGTTCCTATGCCTGGTGAAATAATCATCCAGACTAAGATTCGTTGGCGGGGGTACTCGATTGTAAAACTGTTGTTGCTTGCGTGCCTGGGGCATTATTTTCGTTGTGCTCATCCCTTTGGAGAGGTCCAAAGTTTGGGAAGGAGCCTTCTTGGGATCAGCGACCATGGCGGCTGCACTGATTACTCCTTTTTGTTGGTTTCCCTGGGTGTTAGTCCAAGGTTTACCATTGCCTCGGTTATTCACAAAGCTGACAGGCCGTTGTCATTACCCGCCATGGTGGAGTGACAGATTTTCTATGCAGATTGATTTAGAGATCAGCTTTGACATGAAAGTTGGATTAGAGGACTCGAAGTGTAAAGAAATCTCGGGTCGCATGTTCCGTACACAAGTTTGAACTGCTTCCTTCTCAAGCATCGGATTGGGATGGCAAGCAGCCAAATTTCTCGATCTTGATATGAACTGGTCTACGGGCTCATCAGGATCTTGAGGCAGGGTGAGAAGCTCGATGGTTTGGACTTCTCTCTCAACCTCATAAAAGCACTGATAGAACGTTTTCTCCATTTACTCCCATGTATGTATTGAGTTTAGAGGGAGTTGAGCGTACCACTGAAAAGCTGGGGTGTCAAGGGTTTCAACAAACTGGCGAAGGCGACGTCTCCCGTCGGCCGCTATTTCTCGACATGCTGCTTGGAAGTGGGCAATATGTTGGTTCGGGAACGTGGTTCCGTTGAATAGAGGAAACTTCCCTTTCTTGTAATCTGAAGGAAACGGGACCTGGTCAATGTATGAAGGTAAGGTCTTTAGTAAGGCGTCACACCATGTATCCCCGGGATTTGTTTATTCTTTAGGCTATGGGTCACCATAGCATCAATGTCCGCCTGAGAGATGGGGTGAGGAGCAGAATTGTCCTGTGAGGCAGAGGGAAGGGGCTGCCTTGGAGGTGCACCATTTGAGTGATGGGAATCGACCTCGTGGTTAGCTGATTGGAGTGCAGTGTCTATATGATCGATCGTTTTTATCATCACGCGCACCATATCTTCGAATTTGTTCATGCGCTCTTCCTACGTGTCGTCAGGCTCGCTTACAACCATTACACTGACTATTTCTCTATGGAGGTCAGCGTTAGTCGCAGCTGAGGCTTGCGAACTTGACGGGTCGTGCGTGGTAGGTCGGTCAGCAGGGGTCATCGTGCCTTGAATGGACTCGACTCTTGTATGCCGATCGCATTAGGACTAGTTCTCGATGGTCTTGGGACCATGGCGGCTGAGTGGCTGGGTCAGCTTCTATGACACTAACCATAGTGCAGGGCTCATGGAGCTCTTTTTCAGGCTTCGTCGTCTAAAGAGGGTAGAAGGGATTCAGGTGGAGAGGGTTGTCATAACTAATTGTTTTGATTGCCTTGGAATTTACAGACTTCTATCACGTTTAGCTTTGAGGCTTTGATGGACCTCGCGCCAAAACTATGATCGGGACTGCGGCTGATCGGCTCTTCTTACACAAGAGAGAGTCATCTCCATCAGATGCAGCAAGGGATGAGGACCAGGGACTGGGGTCATCTTGGGCTGGGGAGGATGAAGGACTCGATCTTTCATTAGGTCTTTGGCCCGAGCTCCAAAGACACGACCAAAATAACGGGGCTGGTTCAAGATAGTACTCTTGGGGAAGGTCTTCGAATACTAAGGCTGAAGATGCTTGCTCGAAGAAGTAAGAGCAGGGTTGACTCATGAGGAGGCTTGAGTTCAGGGAGAGGGGCTGTCTATGGCGGCGACGCGAGTGAGCCTCGTAAAGGAAGTTGTCATTGCTCTAAGGACACTTCCTTTAGGGTTGCCCAGAAAGGGACTGGGCAGCCTTCCGGTGTACCTCGGGAATACGACCGGCAAGTGACTTACCAGTAGCTGGGTGCATGCTGTGTGTTGCAACAGAAGTGTTGCCGATGCAGGGTGCCTTGGTGTAGTCTCCACCAGAGCGATGAGATGGGGAGTGAGGGACTCTTAAGTCCCACCTCACACTAGTCCAGGTTAAGACTTGAGAGCTAGACAAGGGGTATTTGCTCAAAAGGATGGTTGAGAATGAAGTTGAAGGAACTTATTCCCTAAGGACACCCGCGAATACAAGGATAAGAAAATCCTCAATCCGGATGAATTGGTTACAGAACCCGCAAGCCATAAGTGAAGTGTTAAAAGATAAAAGCAGATAATAAAAGAAGAAACTCGCCAAACAAGAACAATCCGACTAAGAGGTAGTAAGTCCCTAGTGGAGTAAGCAAGCTGGTTAGGTACTTCGATCTCTCCCTCTGGATCTAGATGATCGAGGCTCATGTGTCTTGGGTTTCGGGGGAGACCCATGACTTTTGAGATCGCTCTCTAACGAACCTCGTTCAAGATCAAGGGCAGATATTACCAACAAATGAGAGAGGAATCTAAGGTGGGTTCAGTACTTACTTGGGTTGGCACGCGTGGGCGCCCTCTTAGATCATGAAGAAAGCCTCCCAGTAATAAAACTGGTTCGAAATCGCCTCCCATGGCTTATATTCTCATGTTTTCTGCAATCACACATATGTGGCAAATGTTATAAGACAGGTGGGTCAGTGGACCTCACCTGGCCTTTAAGGTGAACGTACACATGTGTGCACATTCAAAAGAAGAAGGAAAGAATGAGAGAAGAAAGATGGGGGGAAAGAAGAATTTGATCAGGAGGGAAGATCAACACAGTGAGTAAGCTTGTGGGTAATTGGCCTGACGTAGTAGTAAAATGGGCTCGGTAACTCAGACAGGCTCAACAGGATTACTACCACACATCAGTACCGATACTGACTAGCTAGACACGATGGTTAGACTGTCGTGATGATAAAGTTAGCGCAGTAATTCTGACACAACAACATTACAGCTAGATGACAAGACTATTAGAAGAGGCTAATCTCAACCCTTCTTAATCAAACAAAAGGATAACAGAAAGAATGAAAATCATAAAGAGAGAGTAAGACGTAAGAGAATAAGAAAGAGAAGAGAAAGAAAGAGAGGAAGAGAAAGAAAGAAGGAGAAGAGTGTGAGAGAAGAGAGAAGGAAGGAGAAAAGAGGGTGAAAGACACAGTCGGCGCTAGGCATCGTCGGCTGTGTTGGAAGAGGAAGAGAAGGAAAGACACAGTCTGCGATAGGTATCACTGGCTAGGTTGGAAAGAGAAGAGAGAGATGGACACAGTTAGCGCTAGGCTTCGTCGGCTATGTTTAAGAAGTCAGGAGAGAGAAGATACAGTGGGTGCTGGGCATCGCTGGCTGGGTTGGAAAGAGAAGAGAGAGAAGATGGAGTTGGTGCTAGGCTTCGTCGACTGTATTAGACAGAAAAGAGAGAGAAGATGCAATTGTCATTAGGCTTCACCGACTGTATTAGACAAAGAAGAGAGAGAAAATATAGTTGACGTTAGGCTTCACCGACTGTATTAGATAGAGATAAGAGAAGCTGTAGTCGGTGCTAGGCTTCGCCGACTGTATTAGAGGAAGAGAAGAAAGAAGACACAGTCGATGCTAACATCACTGGTTGTGTTTAGAAAGAGAGTGGGGAAAAAGATAAAGATGAGAAGAAGAAAGAGAAAGAGAGACATAGATGACAAAGAGGAGAGACAAAGGGAGATAGAGATGAGATAGGAGAGAGAAAGAGAGATAGAGATGAGAAAGAGGAGAGAGATACAGATGAAAAGAAGAGAGAAAGAGAGATAGAGATGAGAAGAAGAGAGAGAAATAAGAAAAGAGTGGAGGAGAGAGAAATGAAAAGAGAGGGGAGGAGAGAAAGAGGGGATGAGAGAGAAATTTACCTTATCGAAGGGTACCAATCCTTTTCTTCTCTCTACTCTCTCTCTTTCTCAAAGAGACGCACCCACGAGCTTAAGCAAAAATGAAGTCTTTATTGATTTATTGAAGAAATGAATCCAAAGTTTTCTACAATTTGGCTTTATATGCATATAGAATTGGGCCCAAACATGGGTGGATGCCCAAAAACTACCTAAAATTAAAGATAATTACAATTTTTATTGAATTAAAATAAATTCTAAAAATGGGTGTAAAATGATTGTTTTGCCCCTGCCTAACAATGTGTGGAATTTCAGAACAGTCCATGCTGCTACCCGAGAATTTGCGTGATCTTCCATGACTGATCTGGGGTTGTTCTGATGCCCGTTTGATCGAAAGATGATTATTTTATTGTAGGGCTTGGCATGGCGATCAACTTGATACCAATTTCGAGCCATGGATTGTGTTTTTAAGCCACGTCCATGAGACTTGAATTTTGGATGAATCTTGAAAACTTCGTATCGATAGTGTGCTCGTTCATTGATGTTTTTGTTCATTTTCTTCGCTGAATCACACAGAGTATGCCGTCATGATCACGTTGCAACAAATGCAACTCAATTTTGTGTCCGGATGAAGATTTTCTTGTCTTGAGTCTTTGGCCGAATTTTGAAATCCGACAGCCGGAATTTACAGCATCTTCGATGCCTTCATGTGTGAAATCCAACCGTTCATCGTACGCGGGGTTTGGGCTAGAGATAGCCACGGACCTTACACATAATGTAATTGGTTTCATGCCGATCGGGTATGTGAGCATCGTGATTTAGTCTCCAAAGTGGGGCATGGTGCTGCTGAATTTTTTGTAACTTTCTTCACGGATCAGCAACTTCCCTCTAGTTTTTCTCCCTGCTCGGGCATCTTCACAGGGTGTACCACATATTAAATCGCTCGTTTTGATGAGATGAACAAGCTCACAAAATTTGAGCTTGACCGACTTCGAACGAGTTAGATATGAGCCCCGAAAGTCACTGCCCATGACTGTAAAAACATCCACCTTTAATGGTGTTTTGGTGTAAGGTGGCCACACGGGAATAGTGTGCGGCCCACCCCTTTCGTTATTTTACCCATAAGGTCTTGGAGTGCCTGATTAAGCCGAAACTTGACCCATAGGGGTTTTTGACTGTGCCGAACCCAATGGTGGTAATTTCACATCAATTTGACACACCAAAAATATAGTTCTAGTTACAGGGTCCATTTCAGGGTGCTAGAGGCCAACTTTTTCGAAATTGTTTCTTTGTGTTCATTGCCTTAGACATGTCTAATCATGATGAAACTTTGGAAATGGCCTTTTAGAGTACTGATGAAGATCTTGACCAATTATGGAGTCATTTTAAGACTGTCAAAATTTCCACTATTTTGTAGGCTTTACCTGCTTCCTCTTTATTTCACATCAGGGACCAAGGTGATGAAAAATGTATTCAAATAGATATTATTAAATATCTGAGACTTTGATGTGATTTTGGGTATAGACTGGTTGCCTGCTCACTTTGCGACAGTGAATTGTTATGACAAAACTGTAACTTTTAGATGCCCTAGTCAGCCTGAACTGAATTTTATTGGCATTAAGGATGTCTCCCCTATACCCTTTGTCTCGGCTCTTCGGGCTTCCCGTTTGTTGGCCAAATGATGTATCTAGCATATATAGTAGAGAATCGGGATGCACAGTCAAAGTTAGATGAGATACCAGTAGTAAGGGAGTATCCAGAAGTTTTTCCTCAATAGTTAACCACTCTACCTCTAGTTAGGGAAATAGAATAAAATAGAGGTGGTTCCTGGAACTACCCCCATTTCTAAAGCCCCTTATAGGATGGCCCCAGCTGAATTAAAAGAACTGAAGGAACAACTGCAAGAGTTATTGGAAAGGGGATTCATTCGAACTAGTGTGCCACCATGGGGTGCACCATTTTTATTTGTAAAAAATAAAGATGGGTCCTTAAGACTTTATATAGATTATCGACAGCTGAACCAGGTCACGGTAAAGAATAAGTACCTCTTGCCTAGAATTGATGACCTCTTTGATCAGCTCCAAGTGGCTCAAGTGTTTTTTAAAATTGACCTTTGGTCCGGCTATTATCAACTGAGGGTCAAAGAAGAGGATATTCCTAAAACCACATTCAGGACCCGATATGGACATTATGGGTTCCTGGTTAAACCATTCGGGCTAACTAATGCCCCGACCGCCTTTATAGATTTAATGATTAGGGTGTTCAGGCCCTTTTTGGATGATTTTGTGGTGGTTTTTATTGACAACATTCTGGTATATTCAAGGAATCCGGAAGAACATGAACAACACTTGAGGATGGTCCTACAGACCCTAAAGACGGAAAAGTTATATGCTAAGCTGGGGAAAAGCGAGTTTTGCCTTTCTAGTGTGGCTTTCCTTAGACACATTATTTCTAAGGACGTTGACCCTTGTAAAGTTGAAGCTGTTCTGAAGTGGGAAAGGCCGATAAATGTGTCCAAGGTCCGTAGTTTTTTAGGACTGGCAGGTTATTACAGATGCTTTGTTGAAGGGTTCTCAAAGATAGCGCTTCCTCGGACTCGCTTAACTCAGAAAGAGGTAAAGTTTTAATGGTCAGATAATTGTGAGACAAGCTTTCAAGAACTAAAGAAGAGACTGACCATGGCCCCAATATTAACCTTAATCGAAGGGAATGAAGACCTTGTGATCTATATTGATGCTTCCCATAAAGGACTTGGATGTGTATTGACGCAGAGAGGGAAGGCTATAGCCTCTGCCTCCAGACAGTAGAAGCCGTATGAGCAAAATTACCGAATGACTTGGAACTTGCAGTCGTAGTGTTTGCCTTCAAGATCTGGAGATATTACCTATATGGGGCCCAGTTTAAGATATTTACAGATCATAAAAGCCTCAAGTATTTGTTCTCTCAGAAAGAGTTAAATATGTGACAAAGAAGATGGATGGATCTACTGAATGACTATGATTGTACCATCAATTACCAATCGGGCAAGACTAATGTGGCCAACGCTTTAAGTTGAAAGCCCTTAGCGTCTGTAGCATACCTGATGACACGAGAGATGAAACTGATAGAAGATACAGTGGAGTGGCACACAACTCTGCCCCTTAGTGTTGGGGAAGGAATAATTGCTAGTATGACGGCAAAGCCCCAGCTCTTTCGATAAATTCGTAAAGCGCAGAAAGAGGATCCCTAACTTATGAAGATTCTTGAAGAAATGAAACTGGGAAGAAAAGAAGATTTCTTTGTTAGTGCGGATGGTCAGATAAGTTTTAAAGATCGAGTTTGTGTCTCGAATATTGAGGACATCAAGCGGGTTATTCTAGAGGAAGCACACCACTCCCGTTATAATGTGCATCCAGGAAGCACTAAAATGTATCAGGATTTGAAGAAAAATTTCTGGTGGAATGATATGAAAAGGAAAGTAGCACAGTTTGTTTCCAAGTGCTTAACATGTCTGCAAGTAAAAGTTGAACATCCAAAACCCGCTGGACTGTTGCAACCCCTGCCCATGCCGGAGTGGAAGTGGGAGTACCTTACCATGGATTTTATCTCTGGCTTACCCAGGGCAGGTGCTACATACGATAGTAGTTGAGTCATTGTGGACCGACTGACAAAAGAAGCTCATTTCTTACTGGTCCACATGACTTATACTTTGGACAAATTGGCCAAACTATACATTAAAGAAATTATAAGATTATATGGAACACCCGTCAGTGTCGTGTCCGACAGGGACACTAGATTTAATTCAAGATTTTGGGACAGTTTGCAGTTGCCATTGGGAACAAGACTCACTTTTAGTATTTCTTTTCACCCCCAGACTGATGGGCAATCAGAAAGGACTATTCAGACTCTAGAATACATGTTAACAGCTTGCATTACTGATTTTAAAGGAGGCTGGGAGGATCATCTGCCTTTGATAGAATTTGCTTATAATAACAGTTTCTAAGCCAGTATTTAGATGGCACATTTTTGAAGCCTTGTATGGAAGAAAGTGTCAATCACCTATCTATTAGGATGAGGTAGGTGAAAGATGGATGTTGGGGTGAAATTGTGCAAGTGACCTCATAAAAGATTGCCTTGATTCGGGAGAGGCTCAAAACTGCTCAGAGTCGGCAGAAGAGTTACACCAACAACCAAAGAAGAAACCTTGAGTTTGAGGTAGGTAATCGAGATTTTCTAAAGGTATCGCCGACCAAGGGTGTTACGAGGTTTAGCAAGAAGGGAAAATTGAGCCCACGTTTTATTGGACCATTTGAAATTCTAAAAAGTGTAGGAAGTATGGCTTATCAGCTTGCCCTACCACCTGAGTTGGTACATGTTCATGACGTGTTTCATGTGTCATTATTAAGGAAATATCAACCAGACCCATCCCATGTTTTGAAGTATAAACCATTATCAATCAAGGAAGACTTGACTTATATTGAGCAGTCGATTGAGATTCTAGACAGGAGAGTGCAATTTTTGCACAATAAAGAAATCCCTCTGGTTCGTGTTCTATGGCAGTCCCACTCAACGGAAGAATCAACATGAGAACGAGTAGATGAGATCCAGAGTGAGTACCCCTAGTTGTTTAATTAATCGAGGCACAATTTTGGGTATAAAATCCTTTTTTAGGGGGGGGATGATGTAACAACCCAAATTTCTCTTTTTTTTTAAAGCATAATGAAGTCACGCATGTGGCAATGGGAGATGTAATAATCCTACAATTTCAAAGAAAAAGAAAAAAAAATTTCTCCCTTATCTTCCTTATATTCGTATGAGTTCTGAGGATAACAGGAAACCATGCTTTGATGTTTCTCTTGGAGTAGTCCTTCTCCGACCATCCCTTTTGAACAGCCTAGTAATGAGGTCTTCCTTCGCTTATATAATTTTTACTTCTGCCATGTAGTCGGCAATTTCAAGGGGCTTGACCATCCGACAAGGGTTAGTTCCTCCAAAGAAAATAAAAAGGCGAGAGCAGTAACCGTACAAAGTAAAGCTTAGGGACTCTAAACCTTGAATCTCTTAGACCATTTTGAAGGTCCAGACCTATATATGGTTCCGATGAATCAAATCTGATGAGCAACTGTAAGTGAACTCATTGTCTAAAAAATTAATCTTTTTAATAAAATTGTGATATTTTATCTATGTTAGAAATTTTAAATGCTGTAAATTCTTAGAAATAAATTTATTTTTCTTGTATATTGTTAGAGAATTTTAGATACTGTAAAATTATTAGAAATAAATGTGATATTTCTTCTTTTAGTAAAACTGTGAGATTTCTTTCTAATGTTTTTGAATATTTAGACATTGTAAAATTCATGTGCAAGTTACTGCCTTATTATTTGAAAACTGATATTTTTTCTTTTAATTATAGCATTGTCTGTGAAATGTTTAATTGCGAATTGACATCCCATAAATTGTAATAATTCCGTATTCTTGGATTTCTATAAGAGTTTTTCTATACATACTAGATTGGCAATTATGCTAGAATGCCTTTACGAACTGCTACCTTTCTGAATTTGAGCCCAAAATATTTGACTGGGTAGTTTTGAAATGTTATTGAAAGTGACTGTTATTAATGGTTTCAGTGAAATTCATATTAATAATTGCAGTGATATGTTGAGTACATGATATTGTTGCTTTCGAATATTTAAAAAGATTTAGAAATACTTTAAGTATGCACATGGACTCATCCTGTTCGTCGGTGAGGTATAAGTGGACCTATCCGGTATGCCGGTAGGGATTAAGTGGATTCATCCGATACACCGGTGAGGTATAAGTGGACGTGCAGGGATTAAGTGGACCTATCTGGGACGCCGATAGGGATTAAGTGGACCCATCAGGACGCTGATGGGGTATATAGGTGACCTACTTGGGACACCAGTAGGGTATTTTGTGAAATCCTTTGAATTATGCACGACCGTTAAAATGTTATATGCATTTCAATTATTCAAATTATACTTAATTATGCCTTTTTTGAAAATGAAACTGTTGATGCATTTCTGTTAATAGATCTCCTTTTTGAAAATATTGATATCTTTCAACCATGATTATTTTTAGGATTATGATGAACACTTACTGAGTAACTAAACTCATCAAACTATGGTAAACATTTTTTTCAAGATAACTGTGGTTTCATTTTGAGTGCTCGTCAGGATCAACTTTGGAAGATATTGTAGTTGTGCTTAAACTTTTTTTTGTTACTTTGTAAAAATTCGCCATTGTAAATTTGTCCTATCAAGAGATGTATATATGTTTAGACCTTTATGTTAATATTAGTTATGAACAGAGTTTATATAATAATCCTAAAATTTCAAAAAAATAAAGTAAAAATAAAAGGGGGTTTTGATTTTGATTCAATGCATGGTGGCTATCTAAAACTGCTTTGTTTTGACTGTCACATCTCAGGAATATCAGTATTGTAAATTCTTGGGGTGTGACAATTATGGTATCAGAGCGATAGGTTTAAGATTCTTAGGAAATTTAAAAAGAATGTACTTAAAATCATATTTATTGTGTGTACAGACCAGGATGAAGTCAAGATTCAGAATAGCTGAAGCTAATATGGAAGGAATTCACAAAGCTTTGGAAAATATGGTTGCTCTAATGCAACATCAAATGGAAAACAGCAACCCACCCAGGCAGTCAGTTACAGGAAATGGTGAAAGTAATATCGAACAATTTAAGAAATTGAACCCACCTTCGTTTAAAAGTGTTGTAAACCCATTGGAAGCCGGGAGACGGATTATGCAATTGGAGAAAATATTCTACGTAATAGAATGTCCAGATGATAGGAAGGTGGCCTTGGCAACTTTTATATTAGAAGGTGAAGCACAACATTGGTGGCTAATGGCAAAAGAAGCATTGGTCAAAGAAAATAAACCCTTGACTTGGGAAGTATTTTTAGAGGCACTTAATGAAAAGTATTTCCCAAATTTTATTTGAGACAAAAAAGAAATGAAATTTCTGGAATTAATCCAAGGAAACAGAACAGTAGCACAGTACGAACCCAAGTTTATTGAATTAGCTAGGTTTGCACCATATATCATTAACAATGAGGCAAGAAAGGTGGAAAAATTTGAAAGGGTCTCAAACCAGCTATTAGAAGCAGAATATCAGTCTTAAAATTGAGAACTTATGCTGAAACAGTGGATCGAGCCCAAATTGTCGAAAAAGATTGCGAACATTACCAAAAGATGAAAAATCAGAAAAGTCAGGTTATACCCACACCATCTAATCGACAACAGTTTGAAAGGGCAAACAAGAAGCCAAGGCCCTTGCCACTTCAAAGCCCATTAGAACCATGTAAAAAATGTGGGAAAAAGCATGGATCGAGCCCTTGTTATTGGAATACTGGAGCGTGTTTTAAATGTGGAAAATTGGGGCACCAGATTAGAGAATGTCCTAGCTTACAGATGCAACAGCTTCCAAAGCAAGGAGAGATAGCTCAAAAGCCTCAAATGAAGGGAAGAGTATTTGCGATCACCCAGTAAGACGCTCAGGCCTCAAAATCAGTGATCCAAGGTACTCTTATTATCTTCTAAAAAGTAGCTCATGTTTTGATTGATCCTAGATCTACTCATTCATTTGTGTCACCACACTCTGCATGCCACTTAAAGGTAGAATCAGAACAATTAGAATACATTCTAGAGGTAGCCACACCAATGGGAAATTCAATTGACACCAATATAATGTACAAATCTTGTGTAATATAAATAGAAGAAATGGAACTGTTGGTTGATTTAATACTCCTAGAAATTTTAGATTTTGATGTAATCTAAGGCATGGATTGGCTTTCTACATATCATGCAAGTATTGATTGTTACAAGAAAATGGTTACCTTTAGTATTCCGAATCAACCAGTATTTTACTTCAATGGTATCAAAGAAGACTCCCCATCATATTTAATCTCATGTATTCCAGCTATTCGCCTCCTTCGAAAAGGGTGTCAAGGCTTTCTTGCCTATATCAAAGAAGTTAGGAAGGAAGAGATAAATTTAGATACCACTCCGATTTTCAGAAAATTTCCCGACGTTTTCCCTGAAGAATTGCCAGGATTACCGCCTGACAGGGAAATTGAATTCTCTATTGAATTATTGTTAGGGGTAGCCCCAATTTCTAAGGCACCTTACAGAATGGCATACAGAATGGCACCTGCAGAACTTAAGGAACTTAAACAACAATTGGAAGAATTATTAGATAAAGGTTTTATCAGGCACAGTGTGTCACCTTGGGGAGCTTCGGTATTGTTTGTTAAAAAGAAAGACAGGACCATGAGATTGTGTATCGATTATAGAAAGTTGAACCAAGTGACAGTGAAAAATAAGTATTCCTGAGGGGAGTGGGGGATTTGTGATTGATAGTGATGCTTCACATAAAGGCTTGGGCTGTGTAATAATTTAATATGGGAAAGTAGTGGCATATGCATCCAGACAGTTGAAAGAATATGAGGAAAAATATCTAATTCATGACTTACAGCTGGCTGCAATAGTATTGGCTTTGAAAATGTGGAGGCATTATCTATATGGCGAGCAATTCGAAATATATACGGATCATAAGAGCTTGAAATACCTCTTCTCTCAGAAGGATTTAAATATGCAGTAGATAAGATGGATGGATTTCTTAAAAGATTACGATTGTACAATCCATTATCATTCAGAAAAAAGTAACGTTATAGCCGACGCTCTAAGTAGAAAGTCTACGGGAGTCTTAGCTCATCTAATGATCCAAGAAATGAGATTGTTAGAGGAAATAGTGGATTGGCATCCGGCTCCGTCCATTAGTGGTGTGGTAAGTATGATTGCCAACATTAAGGCAGAACCCCAATTAATCAAACAGGTTTGATTGGCACAAAAGAAAGACCCTCAGCTTATAATAATTGTAGAATAGGTGAAGCTGGGAAAGATAGACGAATTCTCTATAAGTAGTGAGGATTTGCTAAGATTCAAAGGTCGGGTTTGTGTCCCGAATGATGAGAGTGTGAAGAAAGCTATCTTGGAAGAAGCACATCACTCTCGTTATACGATACATCCCGAAAGTATTAAAATGTATCAGGACTTGAAAAAAACCTTTTGGTGGAATAATATGAAAAAAGAGGTAGCACTATTTGTGTCTAAGTGCCTAACATGCCAGCAAGTAAAAGCTGAGCATCAAAGGCCCGCTGGGTTGTTGCAACCTTTACCCGTGTTAGAGTGGAAGTGGGAGCACATCTCTATGGATTTTGTCTCTGGCTTGCCTAGAACAAATTTAGGACATGATAACATTTGGGTCATTGTGGACCGGCTGACATAAGTTGCCCACTTTCTGTCGATTCGCACGACTTACACTTTGAATCGACTGGCCCAGTTGTACATTAAGGAAATAGTACAGTTGCACAGAGTTCTGGTCAGTATTGTATCGGACAGGGATACTCGGTTTACTTCTAAATTTTGGGCTAGGCTACAGTCAGCCATAGGGACGAGACTCACCTTTAGCACTGCCTTTTACCCCCAAACTGATGGACAATCAGAGAGGACCATCCAAACCTTGGAAGATATGCTGAGGGCCTGTGTCATTGACTTTACAGGAATTTGGGATGACCATTTATCCCTGATTGAGTTTGCTTATAATAATAGCTTCCAAGCCAGTATTCAGATGGCACCATATGAAGCTCAGTATGGAAGGAAATGCAAGTCACCCATCTGTTGGGATGAGGTTGGTGAAAGAAAGCTTTTGGGGCCAGAAATTGTTCAGGTAACCACAGATACGATAGCATTAATTCGAGAAAGGCTCAGGACAGCTCAGAGTCAGCAAAAGAGTTATGCCGATAGCCAACGGAGAGATCTTGAATTTGAGGAAGGTGATCGAGTTTTCTTAAATATCTCATCAATAAAAGGCGTTATGAGATTCAGCAAAAAAGGAAAGCTGAGCCCACATTACATCGGACCATTTGAAATCTTGGAAAGAATTGGAGGTGTCGCTTATAGACTTGCCTTACCACCCGAATTGGCAAACGTCCATAATGTCTTCCATGTATCATCACTACGAAAATATCAGCCCGACCCATCCCATATCTTGAAATATGAACATTTACCGATCAGGAAGGACCTATCCTTCATTGAGCAACCAATTTTGATACTGGATAGAAGGGTACAAGTGTTGCGCAACAAGGAGATTCCTTTGGTTCGTATATTATGACAGCACCATTCAAAAGAGGAGTTGACTTGAGAACGAGAAGACGAAATCAGAGAAAAATATCTCTATCTTTTTCAGTAATCAGATACACAAATTTAGAGGACTAAATTTCTTTAAAGGGGGGAAGAATGTAATAATCCTAAATTTTCAAAAAAAAAAAAAAAAAATGTTCCCTCATATTCCTTAAATACGTATGAGTTTTGAGGATAATAGGAAAGCACGCTTTGATGTTTCTCTTGGAGTAGTCCTTCTCCAACCATCCCTTTTTAATAGCCTAGTAATGAGGTCTTCCTTTGCTTATATAATTTTTACTTCTGCCACGTAGTCGGCAATTTCAAGGGACTTGACCATCCGACAAGGGTTAGTTCCTCCAAAGAAAATAAAAAGGCAAGAGCAGTAATCGTACAAAGTAAAGCTTAGGGAGTCTAAACCTTGAATCTCTTAGACCTATATATGGTTCCGATGAATCAAATCTGATGAGCAACTATAAGTGACCTCGTTGTCTCAAAAAATAATCTTTTTAATAAAATTGTGATATTTTATCTTTGTTAGAAATTTTAAATATTGTAAATTCTTAGAAATAAATTTATTTTTCTTGTCTATTGTTAGAGAATTTTAGATACAGTAAAATTATTAGAAATAAATGTGATATTTCTTCTTTTAGTAAAATTGTAAGATTTCTTTCAATTTCTTCTTCTTTTTGCAAATGACTGTCTTATTATTTGAAATTGATATTTTTGCATTTGATTATAACATTGTCCTTGAAATGTTTATTTACGAATTGACATCCCATAAATTGTGATAATTCAGTATTCTTAGATTTCTATAAAAGTTTTTCTATACATACTAGATTGGCAATTATGCTAGAATGCCTTTACGAACTGCTACCTTTCTGAATTTGAGCCCAAAATATTTGACTGGGTAGTTTTGAAATGTTATTGAAAGTGACTGTTATTAATTGTTTCAGTGAAATTCATATTAATAATTGCAGTGATATGTTGAGTACATGATATTGTTGCTTTCGAATGTTTAAAGTGATTTAGAAATATTTTAAGTTTGCAAGTGGACTCATCCGATTCGCCGGTGAGGTATAAGTGGACATATCCGGTACGCCGGTAGGGATTAAGTGGACTCATTCGATACACCAGTGAGGTATAGGTGGACCTGCAGGGATTAAGTGGACCTATCTGGTACGCCAATAAGGATTAAGTGGACCCATCAAGATGTTGATGGAGTATATGGGTGACCTTCTTGGGACGCCAGTAGGGTATTTTGTGAAATCCTTTGAATTATGCACTACCATTAAAATGTTATACGTATTTCATTTATTCGAATTATACTTAACTATGCATTTTTTAAAGTGAAACCGTTGATGCATTTCTGTTAATAGATCTCCTTTTTGAAAATATTGATATCTTTCAACCATGATTATTTTTAGGATTATGATGATTACTTACTCAGTAGCCAAACTCATCAAACTATGGTAAACATTTTTTTCCAGGATAACTGCGGTTTCATTTTGAGTGCTCGTCAGGATCAACTTTGGAAAATATTGTAGTTGTGCTTAAACTTTCTTTTGTTACTTTGTAAGAATTCCCCATTGTAAATTTGTCATATCAAGAGATGTATATATGTTTAGACCTTTATGTTAATATTAGTTATGAACAGAGTTTATATAATAATCCTAAAATTTCAAAAAAATAAAAAAAAATAAAAGGGGGTTTTGATTTTGATTCAATGCATGGTAGATATCTAAAATTGCTTTGTTTTGACTGTCACATCTCAGGAATATCAGTATTGTAAATTTTTGGGGTGTGATAGCAGAAGAGAGCGCGCAGCGATAAGGAGAGAAGGAAGAGAGCGCGCGATATGAGAGAAGGACGGAAGCGCACGACGATCGAGGACGATATGAGAGAAAATAGTGCACGACGATGGGAGAAAATAGTGCGCGACGATATGAGAGAAGGACGGAAGCGCACGACGATCGAGGACGAAGGCACGCGGTGATAAGGAGAGAAGGAAGAGAGCGCGTGGCGATAAAGGAAGAGAGTGTGTGGCGATAGAGGGAGAAATCGCATGGTGATAAGGAGAGAAGGAAGAGAGCGTGCGGCAATGGGAGAAGAGAGCACGCGGCGATAAGAGGAGAAGGAAGAGAGCTCGCGGCGATGAGAGAAGAGAGCGTGCGGCGATGTGAGAAGAGAGAGCGTGGCGATGGGAAAAGAGATCAAGCGGCGATAAGGAGAGAAGGAAGAGAGCGCGTGGTGATAGGAGAGAAGGAAGGAAGCGTGTAGTGATGGGAGAACGGAGCGCATGTCAATAGGAGGGAAGGAAGGAAGCGTGCAACGATAGGAAGATGAAGAGAGAGCGTGCGCACGACGATAGAGGAAGAAAGCGCGCGACGAAGTAGAAGAAGAGAAGGTCGTGCATGAAGCAAATCGGCCACCTGTTGGCTACATGCTGCTTTGTGTGCCAAATGTCAACCTTACTTCCATGCAATGGCCACTTAGCTAGCATATAAAGCCACCTCCCCATCTTTGGAGTATAAAACTACTCTTTCTCTCTCTACACCTCACGTTTTGAAGCTCAAGCTTAGCCCTATGTGCCATTGTTGGAGAGTTTGAGAAAGCTTGGTGGAGGGGACTGTGGAAGGAGTTTGGGATCATCTTTGGAGACTCAAAGAGGTAAGTAGGTCGGTACCCTATAGACCCATAAGTATGAATTGAAGCATGAATTAAAGCATGAATGATGTATGAATCATATATGAATGAAGTATGAATCCAATCATGTATAAATTATGATTTAGGCATGAATGATGGTTGAATTTAAGCATGAAATTGGGCATGATATAGTATAAAACTGTGTACAACAAATAGGATAGCATGAATGTCATTGTGCTCTATTTTTTTAGAAATTTTGTTTTCTTTTGCCTGTTGGAAATGAGCACTGAAATCTTTTTTATGGCCCTGAAATTTCCCGAGGTAATGCTCTTTTGAGTCTAGTTTAAGCTGGAATTGGTTTCATGTAGTTATCTTGCATTGATTAAGAGTTAGGAGATGATTTTGGAAAAGATATCATGGCTGGACAGTGATTTTCTAGGGATTTTACATGTTCTTGTAATGAGTTTTTAACTAAAGCAAATAATACCCTTTTGGCCTCAAATCATCACCAATTGAAATATCTTTGAGTCTACTTTGAGTTTGGTGTTTATGTCTAGTTGTGAGTTTTGCTAGTTTGGAAGATATGTTTCATGTTGTGCTCATATGCCAAGGTTGACAGACCTTATAGAAACTCAGAACTTTGGTCTCTGTTGCCATGGATTTTGGCCGACCAAATGGAGCTCGATCGCTCCGTAACTACAGCCATTTGAAAGCTTTGATTGTTTACAAAAAGTTGCATGTTTAAATTGTTTCGAAATTCTTGCTAGGTGGAAAGCTAGGATCTAAATTGTGAACATATGTCCCTATTGGCTGAATTCAGCAAGGTTCGGAACGATATACTTAACCTTCAATTGATCAAGTATCGTTCAGTTAGCAAATTGGATTCAGAATTTAGTTGAATCTCCCTTCATCATTTGGATGCCATGCCTCATCTTATATATGCCCATGATTGATAAGGGCAACATTGAATTTTAAGTTGCACATGAATTATGCACGTCATACATCACTATCTCTTTCAGAACACAGCTTAATCCCTTTTGCAAGGTGATTTAAGTAGCATGCTTATGATCCTACAAATGTTGAATGCTCTTGTCCTTTTGAAAAGAGTAAAGTATGAATGAATGAAAGCTATGCATGCTTATACATGGAACTCTGTTATATGTGATTTCTAGCCACTACGCAATGGGTCCTCCATTGGTAGTGGATATTCTGTTTCTGTTATATGAACTCTGTTATATGTGATTTTTGGCCACTACGCAATGGGTCCTCCATTGGTAGTAGATATTCTATTTCTGTTATATGAACTTTGTTATATGTGATTTCTGGCGACTACGCAATGGGTCTTCTATTGGTAGTGGATATTCTGTTTCTGTTATATGAACTCTATTATCTGTGATTTCTGGCCACTACGCAATGGGTCATCCATTGGTAGTGGATATTTTGTTTTATCGGCAAGTTCTGATTCTGCCCCGAATCCAATGATAGGAGTGGAGTCGTGAGATAACTGTAAATAACAGGGTAGGTCGCGTCCCCCAAATTGTTATGGGCACTACGCGTAGTGTAACGCCCTCTCGCCTGAAGGTGCAAGGAGGGTCGTGTCTTGGAAGGCCTCAGCCTATCAAAACCCCAAAGCGTGCTAGGGATTGGGTGCGTGATTGAGGACACTATGAAATGAGACCTCCATTTGTCATTGTCTTCCCTCCCGAATGAAGGTAGAAGTTTCAAGTTGCAGGATTGGCTTAGCCTGATAGATGTAACTTCTACTTCAGGAGTTAATGATTCTGTTCCTGTTTCTATTTTTGTTTCTGATTCTGACTGTCTATTTGAATTAAGTATCTGTATGATTGTCTGAATGCGATTGTGATATGCATCAATGTAACTGCCATTTCGGGAAATATTAGATGCTCTGACTTCTGAACAATACTCATTTTATGCTGCTAATGTACATATTCAAAGGTATGACTTTACTTTCTGATTGCCAATACGATGTCTGATGAATTGTGGGCCCTATCATTATTTATAAGCCTGTAACCAGGATTGCAGGGTATTATTTACTTACTAGTCTTTTAGCTCATGCCTCTCTTTTCCCTTCCATGTAGAGTAACAACCGATAGCTTGTACGTGGACAGCTGGACGTGGTATCAGACTTTTGGAAGCTCGAGTTCTGTTTAGGAAGCCTGTGATTGTAGGTGTCTGGTGGTGTTACCACAATGTTATTTTGATGTATTGTATTTTGTTGTTGGGCTAGTGTCGCCTTGAACCTTTGTAAAAGAATTTTTGACGCCTGGATCTGTATAAATGGTTTCTATTTTGCTCGGTTTGTGGCCATGTGTTTATGTGTTTATTTTAGTTAATCGTTTGCTTTGATTCAGCAATTATAACACGTGTTGATGCCACTCCTACCTGAGTGACGTACGTGATCTCCGGTTGTGATCCCGCACTCCGTCACCCTATGGTCGGGAACGGTAGGGGTCAGGAGGCGGGGTCGTGACATAATATAAAGCTAACAATCTAAAAACAATAATGACATCTCTCACATCTCCTCAAAAAAGATATCGATTTGTGGATCTAAGAGAGAGGGGTCTGAAAGAGAGAGAAAGATAGTTATGGAAGAAGCAAAAAAAACATTAGAGAGAGACAACGGGATAACATTTTTAGTAGAGATAGAGAAAAAGATATTTAGGGCTACAAAGCTAGATGGAGAGAGAGATAGAGAGATAAATACAGATAGAGGGACATAACAGGCTAGGTTAATAAACAAATAGATTGGTTTGGTGGATCTGAGAGAGAGGGGTTTGAAAGAGAAAAAGATATTTTTGGAAGAAAAAAAACCAGTAATATTGTTGTAGAAATGGAGAGAGAGAGAGAGAGAGGGAGAGAATATGTGTGCGTTTTGCAGAAATGGAGAGACAGAGAGAGAGGAGAGGGTACTTGATGAAGCAGGAGAAGAAGGATGAAGAGGCGAGGAGGCTCTACGAAGACAGATGTTGGGAGGCTGGTGAGAAGGAAGAAGAGGTGTGGAGGCTCTTGCGCTTTTGGGCGTGTGAGAAGCTGTTTGGGAAAATTACAAAAAACACCCTATAATGGACTATTTATGCAACTTACCCCCCACCCCAATCTTTTTTCTCACTTCTTTTCCCTAAACAACCTTTCCTCGCAAATAAACCCCCAACCCAAAAGTAGCATGAAAGAAGACTAAACTACCCTTGTTTGTTTTTTCATGGTCTTCTCTTTCCTATTTTCACACGCGCTCCGGTAGTACAAACATGCGCTCCAGCATTCTAAATGTGCGCTCTGGCAAAGCAGTACTCCGGCATTATGAGAACTCGCTCTGGTAGTGCAAAGCCGCGCTCTGACATTCCGCTCAAGCAATAAAGTTTCTGGAGCCACAGCGCTCCGGCAATGGAGGACCACACTCTAGCAGTATAAACAAGTGCTTCGATATTCTGAATGTGAGGTCCAGCAATGCAGGTCTGAGCCACAGCGCTCCGGCATTATGAAATCACACTCTGGTAGTGCAAAGACACGCTCCGGCAATACGCTACTTTGTACCCGCGAATTGATTTGGTTTGTACGGGAAGGACATTTCCGTTTAAAAAATGACAACGTTTTACCTTGGGGGGTTTTTTGCGAGGAGTGGTTGTTTTGGGGAAAAAATTGGGGTGGGCGTAAGTTGCATAGATAGTCCATTTTAGGATGTTTTTTGTAATTTTCCCAAGCTTTTTTTTATCGGGGCTAACTTCCTTTTCGATGGGGCATGATTTTTTTCTCTTTTCTTTTTTCTTTTTTTCAGTTATGTGAATTTATACGGAATCTTTTCAGCCTAAATTGGCTTACATCTACAGTACTAGTAAGTTCTTACTCTAACTTACATTTTTTTTATCAAACCATAAACATCTAGTATTAGGTAAGTTCCTTCTTCTTGTCCTTAACTTCCACTTATCAAACACGCCCTCTGAGGGTTGAATTTCTCTCTCTACCCTTTCTCTTTGTGTATTGTTTCTAGAGTAATGATCCTATGAAACCCTTCTACACCTATGTGTATAGGCCCCAAAGGATTACCATTAAATTTGGCACAGTTCTCTAGAAAAATTATTATATGGGTGTAGGACTTGACTTTTCTAGTGATATGTACCAAATTTAAAAGTGATCCTTTGGACCCCTACGCACATGAATGTGGGAGGTCTCATAGGATCATTACTGTTGTTTCTAAAAAAGGATTTTATTTTCTACTCTTATCAAAATCCTGAGTCCAATCGTGCCTTTCTCTTAAGAAGTTCATGTATTCCATTTGTTCGCGAGGTGGTTTTGTTCATGTCGCTTGGATGGAGAAAAAGCCTAATAGAGGGAGAGAGTTCCATTAAAAAAAGAAAAAAAAAGAGTTAGAGCAAATTCGTAATTTTGTCCTCTAACACATCGTACGTGGAGGAAAGCTAAAGTAAAAAATTAAGATTCAAAGGGATTGTTATATTAAAAAACCATCTCCACAATTTTTTTCTTAAAAACCCCTAAAAAATTTTATAGATTATTATAAATATAAGAGAATAAAAATGGATGAAGCACATTCATTATTGAAAATCATGAGATATAGGTCAATTATTAAAAAAGAAGTATCCTCGTAATAAGTTCATGAGAGCAAATTCATCACTAACCTTGTTACAGAAGCATATAAATTTTAAAAATAAATCTCAGCACAAAAATAATACTCTTAAATTATTGTTAAATTTAGAAAATACAATTCATTACTTTAAAAATCAACAAACAAATATAGATGGAGCACATTCATTATTGAAAATAATGAGATATCAATCAATCATTTTAAAATATCCTCATAATGAATTCATGATAGCTAATTTATTATTAACATAGTAAGGAAATAATAAAATTTGAAATTTAAATAAAAGGAAAATAGGATAACTTATCTTTAAAAATGAATAGCTTTGTTGAAGAAAACCTGCTTGAAACTTTTATGATTATAAAGTTTGGATGTGAAAAAATTAAGACAATAATTATAAATATTAAAATGCAAAAAATTATAAATAAACAATATTTAAAGATAATATTAAACAATAAAATAATAGGACAACATGAAACATATTTTTATATGTTGTTCTAAACTAGGGTTTCTTGTGAAAAGTGTTTATTCCTTAACTATAGTTTCCATGTTTCAATTAAGAAAGATGAGAACAAAGGTAGACTTGGTGGCACATGATAAAACAAAGGCGAGCCTTGCAAATAATTTGTTCTCATCTCTTGGACCTTTGCCAATCTAAGCAGGTGGAGTAGACGGAAATTTTCAATTTCATAGTCATTGTTTCCTTTGCATTATCATGTTGCACATCTTCTCGAAACGTTATTAACATTTCTATTCTCCTAAGGCGCAGTGTTTCACATAACATTAGTTATCTCCCTCCCGCTCGCTCTCTCTCTGACTTTTTTCGCCACAGTATTAGTTTGTTAAACAATGTGTGCATTACATAGGAAATAAGCTCGTAATACATGAAGAAGAAGATTATGAGAAATAAAAATATGTTGTTGTATGTTCATGCAATATGAGTGCTCAAATCATAGATCCCATCAACATAGAAAATCATAATTCTTTTCACTCCAAAAAGTTCATACATATGCAAAAAAAAAAAAAAAAAAAAAAAAAAAAAGGGAAAAAAAAGGGCTCTAACCAGCAAGAAATTATTTCGATTTATTGCTCTCAGGGCCAATCATCAACTATTAGCGTCGATAATTCTTTCAAATTTGATTGTAAAGTTGTCGAGTAATGGAGCCAACATTATTTAATATAGCATTACAAGAAAGACACACAAAAAAAAGAAAGAGAATAAGAGAACAACAAAAATATGTTTCCCTAAATATAATAAACTTGTTATCTTTCCCTTAGCTGCATTAACGAGGTCATCAACCAAGCACTCGTACTTTGCTTTAATGTTTCCAAAACCCAAGTGCAATAGATGTCTGGATTAACATGCTTCAATAGGAACATATCCCAATTGCACTATGAAGGATACAATCTGCCTTTCCCTCAGGAAGCATCTCTCTCTCTTAGTCATGAGAATCTTTTATAATATTGTTTACTATTTTTAATTTCTTCTTATGTAAATCGTTCTCTCTCATAACAAGAAAGAATATCTTGCTAAAATCTCTCTCTCTCCATTATTTTTATTATCTACAACATATTAATAAAGAATATGTATATATTTATTATCACGTTGTACATAGTGATGTAGGCGTTTTCTCGCACATATTAGGAGACATATAGCTACTAAAATCAATCTCACATTGTTCGCTCTAATAACTTCCCAGAAATTTCTCCTACTCAAGGCTTTACACTAGATTTGTAGAGAGGTTAATTCCACAAAACTCAATCCACTCCTAAATAAATAGAATCTATTTATCCTAAACAATGACCTAAACTCCTTCCTATTAAATGACACTTCCCTTCATTCTCGATGAGGATAGGGTGCCATGTTATTCTTCCAGCACGTGTCCACACTTTAACTATGGTTCAATAAAGTAGTATGGATATTTAATCTTATTTTCTAATGAAATGGTACAAGCCTCTCTCTAGCCTAAAGTCGCAAACTTGCAATTGTTTAAAAAACCGGATCAGTTGGCCATCCGATGAATCGATCTAGATCAAAGAATCACCCATTTAGATCAATGAATAATTTAGATTTTTTATAAAAAAATTAGTTTATGAAAGGTTTTAAAAAATAGAAAAGAACAATATAAACAGATAGATTGTGTGAAAACCGGGCGATCCAGCTCGTATAAATTACTCGACTCCCTAATAGACTCTTCTAGTTCCTCATGGTATCAAGTGAGATGTAGGAATCAAGCCAATTTCTGATCGAGAACAACAATTCTCGATCTAGATTATCGGTTTTTAAACATTGTGAAGCATACCAAGGCTCTCTCTCGCATAATGCTCTCGTTTGTCACAGCTACCACCACTCTATCTGTCTCTATCCATATGGCATGAGGGGACAACACATTGTGTGCTAAAAGAAAAAATTAATTTTACCTGCCATGGATTATTTTAAGTGAAAAATCATATTATTTTGTTAGTTGTTTTATATGTAATTGTATAATAGTATTAATTATTTATCCTTTTATGCTTTGCCAACCACTTTTAGCTTTTGGGCCAAAAATATGTAGTATTTAATGATTCCTTTGAATAAAGCAAAAACAACTTTCAAATAGATAAACTTATATACATAATTGCTTAAAGTTTATTTAGGTAACTGTCTAATGGACACTTTCAAACAAATACATTTCTTTATCAAGACTAATTTTATTGATACAGTGAATTATAAGCGTACAAGTACATCTAAACATATTGCACAAATACACTTAATAAATTAGGTGCTCTCACCTCCTCTTAGCAAACCTTTTTTATTTTTTTTTCCTCTTAGCAAACCTATTTCACTTCCCAAGCTAGTAATTAAAAAATCTATCCAATAATCCCATGGGGAAATTGGCTATAAAACCCTCAAATCGTTTTTCTGCATGGAAGCTTTAAAATCCAAAGGTTGATTTTTGGTAAATAAAGTGTGAGAGAAAACACAATCTGCAACAAGCAAAAAAACTAAAAGGAAGAGAGAAATAATGAGAAAAGAATACCTGGATGTTACGTGGTTTAATCTCATTTCACTATTTCCTGAACTCAAACAACAAAACAAAAAGGCTGAAAAGCAAAATAGGGAAAGACTAGGGGTATCCGAGCCTGTTGAGATTTTCGAGGTGAGGACTGGTTGGCAACATGATGTACGTCGATAGCTAGACAACCACTAGCGATGCACAACATATCACTGGCATCTAGACTAGCTTAGAACATAACTCTAGAACATTTTGTGTCACAAAATTATATGCTCCATGAGATGCAATTGTGTTGCAGACTCCTGGGGTACCACTAAGCTCTCTTATTTGTTCTGTGCAGAGAATATAGATTCCTAGTTGCACAAAATAGCCCCTATGAATGAACGTTTTGGGTTGTTTTGGGCTGGGATTTTGTGTGATTTCAAGTTTAATGTTCCCCATATTGGGTACTAAACTGTTTACAAAAAATCTAGGAGAATCTTGAGATGAAATCCTCCCTAACTCGTGCTTTAAACTAAACAATGAAAAATTCACAGAGAATTTGGGGTCCATCAAATTATAATTTATGAGAAGAACATATGGCCCTCCAGTTCCATCTTCTCATATATTATAGTTTAAAGCATGGATCAAAGAGGATTTCATTCTATAAATATTATCTTTTCCCTTCTTTAACCTAATAGGTTAACCCTGTCAACCTAAATTCAATCTCCTGACTCTCTTTGTCTGTCTCAACCGTTATGTCTCAATTATGAGAAGTACGGGCTGAGAGAGAGGGCCCATCCAATGGCTGAGGCTGATGCACACACACACATGCACACAAATAATGGAAAGTGGGTTGAAAGGGCTAACATATCTATTTAACTATTTATTTTAAGTGAGAATAAGTCTTTCCTTTTTTGACAAATGTCGTATTCTTTTCCAATTTATTCTACTAATTTTTAGTTTTTCCCTACTCTATCATTATATTTCCTGGAATTGCCCGACTCTCTATTTCATGCTATTAGGGTGTGTTTGGCAAAATAGAATTCGAATATTCGAATTTTAAAATTATAAATAAAGGCATTGCCTTTCTTTTTATTCATATGAATTTTATATTATCCTGATGTGTGTTTCTGTCTACATTTATTTTTCCCTGATCGAGTCATTTTCGGCAATAACAAACCCTAAAAGATTGCAACGTAAGAAAGAAAATTGAATTTATCTATATCTTTAAAAAAAAATGGATTCTTTTTGTTGGGATCTTAAAATCATGAACGTCTTAAGCAATGGGGAATTTTTGGGGTTGGGGTACATGAGTGAGAAGAACAGTTTCGAGGGGCAACTTTCTTGATCATACTATCGTGCACTCTAGCCACGTCAGCACCTACGCATTGGACGCTTCTCGGCTATTTCAATTAAAGTGTTGGGTGACATGGGTGGGTTTTTGTTTACTCTGTCCTCACCCTGAAGAATATAATGGGGATGGTGCTCAAAGTGGTCATTTATAATTGAGCCATTGAATCCGAGAAGTAAAGCAAGCCCCAGTTAAACCACCCTGACAAAGATAGTTTGATAGAGGAAGAAGCAGTAATGCTCCTGGGGAAAGACGTAGTCAAGAAAATTCCATTGAAGGATATCGAGCTCCGAGAGTCAAAAAGTTAAGGCATTCAAAATAAGTGTCTGGGGGAGAGAGAAGAGCACGATCTCTAAATGATCCGGCATTAGAGACCGCAGATGTGGCCTATCAGTCGTCGTTTTTCATATGCATAGAGAGAGTGAGAGAGAGGTAGGGTCTCCACTGATAGAAAGACAAGTGGACAAGAGAGGGTGAGATACACAAAAAAAAAAAAAAAAAAAAGGAAAAAAAAAGAAAAGAGAAATAGAATTCTAAAAAAAGAGAAATGAAATCTTCAAAATTCAACTACAAGTTGAATTATTAAAGATTCAGATATTTTGGGGTTATCTGAATATTAAAAGATATAGTTTGAATCTATCAAATATGACATATAAAATGATATAATTAGAATAATAGTATATTCTATATTATACTAAAATATTTGGATATTAGGTTACTATCAAACAGACTCTTAATGTCTTTATTTGGAACTCCCAATGTACCTTATCCTCTCAATTTTCTTGATTATCTCATTCTATTTCTTTCAAGAGGCTATAGATTACTGGATAGGAAAGAGGTCCATTCTATTAATAAGGTGATTCTCTTTTTCTTGTTTATTTTAAGAGATTGCCCATTCTAAGAATTATGTGATCTCTCTTTCTATTTATTTTAATGAGATAGATTTTTGGATAGGGAAGATATAAACTTTTTTTCAAAATAAGAGATCTTTGATTTCGTTGATCTATTTTGATTATCTACTTCATACTTTTAAAATAGCTTTGTTCCTCCTTCTACATCCAACCCATTCCGTGAAAGTGATAGAACTCTCCCTCTCTCTCTCTCTCCCCCTCCTCTCTCTCTCTCTCTCTCTCTCTCTCTATAGTTACATTCGTTTGTTTCTCTAACATATTCGTTGCTGTATTCTTTATTATTGCAGGTCTTCACAGAATTGTAGAGAAGTGGAAGCCCAGGTATAAAGTTTTGACTTTTAAATTTTATTTTTTCTATTTTTCAATTATTAAATATATTAATTCATGATTTTTCATTGATTTGTGCATCATACCTAACTGTATGACGTGAGCGAATATATATTTTCTAAGTATATTTTTATGATCAACTTCACTTTCCATGGATTTAATCAGATTGTTCAACAGTACAATACAATTGCAAATACATATAGGGGAGTCTATCCATGGTGGTATTGTTACACGATGGCTCATTTAGGTTTAGTGCAAGCTCTTATCATATAGCATGGGACGTATTTTACTTCTTTACTATCACTATCATTATCGAGGTCACCATAATGATCAATATCATTATCATTATCATGATCTTTGTTTATGACTAGTAAGTGAAGCTTCTTTTAGGTATCTTCCCTCTTCTTCTTCTTTTTTTCTAATTTTTAGAACAATATTTAGTTATTTACTTATAGGTACATAATATATTTACTAATATGATTAAAAGTAATTTAATAGTTGGTTACAAAATAATGTAATTGAAAATAAAAAATAATTAACTGTAAAATTATAATTATATAGATTGATAATATAATCTTGCTATGAAAAAAAGAGAAAGAAAAGTTAGTTCTTATCAATGCAAAAAAGAAAAAGATAATTTCTTCTCTATTTTTGTAGTACTTATACGCATCTATTTTTTCAGTACTTATACGTATAAATGTATTTACTATTATTTCTTTCTATCTTATTGTGTGGTTTCTATTTTTTAGTAATTTAATTTATATATTTGTATATTTAACTGCTTTCTATATTTTCAGATTTTGGATATCTTTCATAATACACTATCTCTTCACAAGATGTTTCTCCCTATTTTCATGAACTCTCTCTTTCTTTTGCTAAATTTAATGCTTTCATCTTTTTAGATTTTTCTATCTATACCCAACACTCTTACTCCATATTTAAATCTTACTGAATGAATCTTATTTTTTAAGATTTTTATTTCTCTCTTGATATGCTCTCTCCCATGAAAAATCTCTCTCTCTCTCTCTCTCTCTCTCTCTCTCTCTCTCTCTCTCTCTCTCTCTCTCTCTCTCTCTCTCTCTCTCTCTCTCTCTCTCTCTCTCTCTCTCTCTCTCTCTCTCTCTCTCTCTCTGGAGATAGCTAACCGTAAATACAAGTTATAAATAGAAATGTAATCATATTTTAAAGTTTGTGACATGGTTTTGCATGCCTAATTTATCGTAATTATATTTAATTATAAACACATAATATATTTACTAATATAATTAAAAATAATTTTAGAGAAGTTAGAAAATAAAAAAAAAGAAAAAGAAAATGGTTAATTAAAATACTAATTTTATAGGTTAATAATATGATATTGCTATAAAGAAAAATAAAATACACATCCATCTTCTCTATATATTTTATAGGTTAATAAATAATATAATATTTCTAATTTTATATGTTCATAGTTTTATGTTTATTATATTGTTTCTATCAGAAATACATATCCATCTTCTCTCTATAATTATATGAAGATGGATCCATCAAAATCTTTCTTTTTCTATAATCAAATATGTCTTTACAAAAAATTTCATTTCAAGATTAAAATTTAATTAAATAACTAAAATTTAATAATTAAAAATAATTTTAGAGCAGCTAAGAAACTATATTTAAAAATAAAAAATAAAAATAGAAAACTAACTAATTAAAAATATTAATCATATAGATTATTGATATGATATTATGATAACGAAAAAGAAAAGGAATTAAATTAATATTTTTTTTTTAAATGCAAGAAAATAAAAGATAATTCCTTCTCTATTTTTTTTTATAATACAAGTTAAAACAATAAATATAGAAAATTAAATTTATAGTTGCTTCTATTTATGTTTTTTTTCTATTTTTTGCATTTTCACTCTACTTTTTTGTAGTGTACAAAATTCAAACATAAATTGAATAAAAAAGATATTAAAAAATTTACACTATCATGAAATGAAAAAAATAAATAATACCAATATTATTATTAATTTTAATGCAATATAAAAAGAGAGAAATGATTGTAAAAGTGATAAAAAAAATCATATATGTTGGGTTAAAAGAGGATGAGACAGAAATGATTATAGATGTGATACACAAAATTATCCAGCGCATTCAGAAGGACAAAGACAGGAAAATAAAGAGGGAGGTGATTAGAAAGTCGTGCCGTCTGATACAAAACAAAAGGGTGGAGTTATTACGAAGTAATAAATTTGGGAAGTGATCTAATGCAACCTATGTGCTAGTTTAATCTTAGTCATTAGATTAAATTAAATCCAACAGTTACGATCAATATCTAAATCTTTATTTTGCTAATAAATTTAGAGCGTTATTTCCAAATTTAAAGTCAAATTCGAAACACAAATATATTCTCCCACGTTCCCTCTTTTTCAAGGCATCTTAACCGCTCACTCAAAACTGTTGCCCTCTCCAAGACCTAGATCCCTAATCTTTCCCCTTCTCTCTGTATGCCATGAAAGCTTTTTTATGAGGAAAAAGAGAAGAAGTGTTGTGAGAGCTTGTGTCGAAATGCATTATTAAAGTACTTGTACCAGAAAAAGCTTTGTGAGAGCTTTCTCTCTTTTGTTTTTTTTCTCTTTGCTCGTTTTCCCTTTCCCTTTCCCTCGCACCCCTCTTCTTTCCCCCACCCTCACATCCATTGAAACTACTCCCACAAGTCCCTGCAAGCTTCTATTGGCCCCAAGAAGAAGACCACGACAAAGAAGATATAGATAAGTCCCCCAATATCTCTATCCCTGATGTCGCGGTCTCTCTATCTCTCTTTAGGTATCTCTCTTTACATCCTTCTCCCCCTCTCTCTCAGTCTACCTCTCTCTAGGTTTATGTCTCTCTCCTATGGGGCCATCTCTCTCTTTCTCTCTCTCTCTCTAGGTTGTTTTAATTATGCAATGGGAACACATGCTCTACGCTCTCTCTTATTAGTTCAAAGGATCTTGCAACTCAGACTTTGGTGAATAACAATATCTATCTAGTTTTCTCTTATTTTGGAAATCATTTTGTCCAATGGTTTACAAGAATCCATAGTAAATGCGAAATCGGTGCGAGTGAATCATTTGATGTGTTTGATTGGTTTTAAGGTGGTTCTAATGCTTACAACTTTTATTAAAGTTTTGCTTCTTTGAATTTAGCTTCTGAGGGAGCAGTTAACTCAGAGGATAAGTTTTAAGGTGGTTCTAATGCCTACAACTTTTATTTAGTTTTGCTTCTTTTCGCCTTCGAGGGAATAGTTAGCTCAGAGGATATTGTTTATATCTGAAGACTGAAATGTTATTCTTATTTCAATTTGATTTTGTTTTTATTCGTTACAATTTATTCTTGAATTACAAAGTTAATTGCTGTAATGTATTTCGGATTAGTTGGATTGATTTTAATAACTAAAACATTATGGCTTAGTTTAAATCAGATACTATTGTTTCTGCTGCCATTTTTTGAGCTTTTTGTGTTATAGATCTACTTGATTTGAACCATTTTTTTAGTCTAAAATTTTACAATTAGAGATGAAAATAGATTCTCAAGACATCCTATGAATTTTTTACCCCAAAATTACATCTTATGATAAAATTTGATGGTGCACCTTACTTTGATTGTTTAAGGTTTAAACCCTAGGTAAACCACACCCTCATTAGAAACTTTCTAATTTATTTTAAAACAATTCAAATCACATGCAGAGCATGTGGACTCTGCTAGTCTCAAAATAATAACTTAATGATGACTTATATGTTGTTGTTACAAAAAACAACAAAGACCATGAAAATGTGTTCGATTTGTTGTTCTTGTACTCCAGATTTTGACTCCATAATACATGAACAAATTGATTCAAAGAATTCTTCTCCACATCCATTGGAATTAGTTCCCAAGCCTCAAAGAATATTACCTTTGGCCACCATGAGCATTGTGTGAATGTTTCGTAAGATGTATTTGAGTATTCCACACAAATTTAGCATCAAGATTTGACTCAAAGTGAGATCAAATAATGCTTGATCTACTGCTGCTAGAGTAGTAGAAATTACAAGAGAAAAATGTTGCTCATTTTGAATTAGTTCATGATTTTCGACAGCAACATCTTGATATAGTGATCTTAATATGAAGTGCTTCGTGATTTCCAAGAAGGGAGGCATGAGGGAAGTTCCACATCAACAAGAACCCTTATGGAGAAAAGTAGTAATTAGCTTATGATCCAGTAAATGAGAAGGCAGTCTTCTATACAAGAAATGGTACCCCTGAAAAAACGTACATGTACAAAATTGGTGCTGGAGGTAGCACTCTTTATTAAAAATGGTGTTAATGAGAGTACATTGGGAAACCAACAAAGTAAAAAACCAAAAATATGGTCCAAAGTGCTAAACGATTGGTTAAGTTCCACCAAAATTCCTCAATAAAGGTAACTATTTTCTTGTAACAATCAATACTTGCATGGTATGTAGAAAGCTAATCCATGCCTAAGATTACATCAAAATCTTGAATTTCTAGGAGTATTAAATCAACTAATAGCTCATTTTCTTCTATCTTTATTACACAGGATTTGTACACTATATTGGTGTCAATTGAATTTCCCATCAGTGTGGCTACCTCTAAAATGTATTCTAATTGTCCTGGTTCTACCTTTAAGTGGCATGCAAAGTGTGGTGACACAAATGAATGAGTAGATCCAGAATCAATCAAAACATGATCCAGAATCAATCAAAACATGAGCTACTTTTTGGAAGATAATAAGAATACCTTGGATCACTGATTTTGAGGCCTGAGCGTCTAATCGCAAATACTCTTCCCTTCATCTGAAGCTTTTGAGCTATCTCTCCCTGCTTTAGAAGTTGTTGCATCTGGAAGCTAGGACATTCTCTAATCTGGTGGTTCTATTGGACTTTGAAGCAGCACGGGCCTTGGTTTCTTGTTTGCCCTTTCAAACTGTTGTCGATTAGATGGTGTGGGTCTAACCCGACTTTTCAGATTTTTCATCTTTTGGTAATATTTGAAATCTTTTTCCACAATTTGGGCTCAATCCACTATTTCAGCATAAGTTCTCAATTTTAAGACTGATATTCTGCTTTTAATAGTTGGTCTGAGACCCCTTTCAAATTTTTTCACCTTTCTTGCCTCATTGTTAATCATATGTGGTGCAAACCTGACCAATTCAGTAAAGTTGGCCTCGTACTGTGCTACTGTTCAGTTTCCTTGGATTAATTCCAGAAATTCCATTTCTTTTTGGTCTCGAATAAAATCTGGGAATACTTTTCATTAAATGCCTCTATAAATACTTTCCAAGTCAAGGGTTTATTTTCTTTGACCAATACTCTTTTTGTCATTCGCCACCAATGTTGTGCTTCACCTTCTAACATAAAAATTGCCAAAGCCATATTCCTATCATCAGAACATTCTATTACCTCGAATATTTTCTCCAATTGCATAATCCATCCCTCGGCTTCCAGTGGGTTTACAGCACCTTTAAAAAAAAGTGGATTTAATTTCTTAAATTGTTCGATATTACTCCCACCATTTCCCATAACTGACTGCCTGGGTGGATTGTTGTTTTCCATCTGATGTTGCATTAGAGCAACCATATTTTCCAATGCTTTGTGAATTCCTTCCATATTAGCTTCAGCTATTCTGGATCTTGACTTCGTCCCAGTCTGTACACACAATAAATGTGATTTTAAGTACGTTCTTTTTAAATTTCCTAAGAATCTTAAACCTATTACTCTTATACCATCATTGTCACGCCCCAAGAATTTACAATACTGATATTCTTGATATGTGACAGTCGAAACATATATACATCTCTTTTTAGGACAAATTTACAATGACGAATTCTTACAAAGTAACAAAAGAAAGTTTAAGCACAACTACAATATCTTCCAAAGTTGATCTTGATGAGCACTCAAAATGGAACCGCCGTTATCTTGAAAAAATGTTTACCATAATTTGATGAGTTTGGCTACTCAGTAAGTATCATAATCCCAAAAATAATCATGGTTGAAAGATATCCATATTTTCAAAAAGGAGATCTATTAACAGAAATGCATTAACAGTTTCACTTTAAAAAATGCATAATTAAGTATAATCCGAATAATTGAAATGCATATAACATTTTAACGGCAGTACATAATTCAAAGGATTTCACAAATTGCCCTACTGGGTTCCCAAGTAGGTCACCTATATACCCCATCAGTATCCTGATGGGTGCACTTAATCCCGATCGGCGTGTCAGATAGGTCCACTTAATCCTTGCAAGTCCACTTATACCTCACCGGCGTACCAGATAAGTCCACGTAATCCCTACCGGCATACCGGATAGGTCCACTTATACCTCATCGGCGAATCGGATGAGTTCACTTGCATACTTAAAGTATTTCTAAATCTCTTTAAAAATTCGAAAGCAACAATATCACGTACTCAACATATCACTGAAATTATTGATATGAATTTCACCGAAACCATTAATAACAGTCACTTTCAATAACATTTCAAAAATAACCAGTCAAATATTTTGAGCTCAAATTTAGAAAGGTAGCAGTTCGTAAAGACATTCTAGCATAATTGCCAATCTAATATGTATAAAAAAAAATCTTATAGAAATTCAAGAATATGGAATTATCACAATTTATGGGATGTCAATTCGCAAATAAACATTTCACAGATAATGCTATAATCAATTGCAAAAATATCAGTTTTCAAAATAATAAGGCAGTCATTTGCACATGAAATTTACAACGTCTAAATATTCAAAAACAGTAGAAAGAAATCTCACAATTTTACTAAAAGCAGAAATATCACATTTATTTCTAATAATTTTACAATATCTAAAATTTTCTAACAATAGACAAGAAAAATAAATAAATAAATTTATTTCTAAGAATTTACAGCATTTAAAATTTCTAACATAGATAAAATATCACAAATTTTATTAAAAAGATTATTTTTCAAAATAATGAGGTCGCTTGTGCATAAAATTTATCGCGCTTAAAATTCATGATAATAAGCAGAAGTAATTATTTTATTTCATTTTAAAAAAAAACGGATTATTTTTCAAGATAATGAAGTCACTTACCTAAAATATTTGAGAGGGAGCTTCCGATAAAAATTGGGCTAGAGAGAGGAGCTCACTGTGTTTGTAAGAGGAAGAGCGATAAAGGAGTTTTTAGGCAACGTCTTACCTTTCGTCCTATTTAATTTCTTTAAAACACCTTCACCTCATACATGAGGTGTAGCATTAATAGTAAACCTCTAATGTTTACAACACGCCCACTAAAGTGGACGTGGCAAAAGATAAGAAAAGTGAAGGGTAAAAAGATATACAAGTAGTGATGGTCCCTAAGGCCCATAATGCCTATATGGATCATCATACTATAAAGAGTTTTTTGTTTTTTGAAAGTTTAAGATTGTTACAATACCTTACTGACATTCCTATAGGTCATTTATATACCCCACCAGCGTCCTGGATGGGTCCACTCATATCTCACTAACGTATCAGATGAGTCCACTTAGAAACACGATTCATATCAAGATTAACAATAATCTAACCTTATTGCAATTAAGTATCAGATAGAATCAAACAAGCAATCACAACAACAAAAGTCCTACAATAAACTTTCACAACAATATAAGTCTTGCAGTAAGCATTCATAACAATAGAAGTCCTACAGTAAGCATTCACAACAACAAAAGTTCTGTAGTAAGTATTCACAATAATAGACGTCCTGCAGTAAGCATTCACAACAACAAAAGTTCTGCAGTAAGCATTCACAATAACAGAAGTCCCGTTGTAAGCATTCACAATAACAGAAGTCCTGCCATAAGCATTCACAACAACAGAAATCCTGTAGTAAGCATTCACAATAATAGAAGTCCCGCAGTAAGCATTCACAGCAACAAAAGTCCTGCAGTAAGCATTCACAACAACAGAAGTCCTGCAATAAGCATTCACAATAACAGAAGTCATGTCGTACACATTTACAACAACAGAAGTCGTGCAGTAGGCATTCACAAGAACAAAAGTCCTGTAACATAAGTCATACAGTAGAAGCACTAATCCTTGGATCCAAGGTCTTCTACCATCCCGCAGGGAGAAGCACCACCAACGAATAAATCTATTGCGTAGTGCCTCACATACACACACAATCCCCAGCTCGCTTTAGAGCTTTTGATAGGCGGAGAACTTGCAAAACATGACCCTCTCATGTACTCTTTTGGCAAGAGAGTGTTACACTGCCAAATGGGCCCTAACTCTCATTCCTATCATATAGAGTTAGGAAAACAAAATCACACCTACCAGCACAAATTTCTCATCAGAGGCATGTTTCCATGCTTACATATCTTATCAGAAACATTTTGCCCTGCACACATATCTTATCAAAAGCATGTTGCCATGCACACATATCTTATCATAAGCATGTTGCCATTGAAATATATCTTATCAAAAGCATGTTATCATACACACATATCTTATTACCATGCACATAAATTCAAACGACATTAATGTGTCAATTACATGCCACATATCGATGTAGTAGATATCAGAAAACAATCATATCATGTTTTCAAAATATCCTTGAGATTATCAATCACTTGCACATAATAAGTGCACACACACTTACACATATTACTTGCACATAAAGCTTGCACATAACACTTGCATAGAATACTTGTACAAAACAAATGCGCATAACACTTCCACATAACAATTACACATAAGAATCTCACATAACAATTGCGTATAACATTTGCTACTTACCGTATCTAAAATTTATGCAGAAATAAATACATAATACATAAAATTTACAGTACCAGAAACATTACAATTAAATGCAAAAATATCTCGGAATATTATAAAAATATCAGTTTTTTTAAATAATGATTTTTATGGAAAAATGAGATCACTTACACATAAACTTATAACATAAAGATGATTGAAAGAGATATCACAATTTTATTAAAAGGGTTATTTTTCAAGACAATGAGGTCACTTACTTTCAGAGCTTTCTTTAGCGGATATAAACTCAGCCTAATCACCCCGTTCAGGCCAGGGTTGAGTCTGAGGCCCAAGCCACTGAAACACCATTAATAGAAACAACCCAGCCCCAAATTAGATTTATGTTGGCCAAGCCTGTCAAGATGTTCAGCTTTATCCTGTGAAATGAAATCTCGAGACCACAGGCCGTAAAAACCATAGAGATGTCTCCCAAAGATATTGACTTGAACTCTTATATATAAGTTAAGCATGGTCGTTGCCCAAAATGTTGATGTTGTTCTTGTGAAAACAAGAATTTTGAGTCTTTCCCATAATTCAAGCTTTTCCTAAGCAGTGCGAGTATTGGTTTGGCCCTTCCCATGCATCAATCTCCCCATCAATTTAGAAAAGTCCAACTCTTCAAAAAGGCAAGACTTCAAATTATGCAGCACATAAGCTAGAGTTGCGGAATAAAAAATTCTTTGAATATTTTCGATATGGAGCTGCAACTGGGCCTTGATGTGTTCATCTGCTTTACTTTGGCCTTCAAATTCTCTCACTCTCTCTCTCTAAAGCAGCAAGCCTCTCTTTATGAGCAAAATAAAGCCTATACAAAGCATACCCACTTCCTACAATCTCCACTGTGACAAAACCCTTTCTTCTATGTCTCCACTGTTGATCCATACGAGAGAGAGAAACAAAAAAAGGAACAGCCAAAAGAGAGAGTTTCATTGTAATGAAGGTAAGAGAGAGAGTCTCGTTGGAATAAAAGTAAAGAGAGACGGGTCTTATTATCATAAGGATAAGAGAGAGGGGTTGTTAAGTTGTCATGTCGAGAGGGAGATAGAGAGGCCAACGAAATGGTGTTTCCACGTAAGCTGGTGAAACATTACTATAAGGTGCAAATGCAGTGTAGACCATAAGGTCTACCCTATAAAGACAAACTAGCATCAAATAATAAAAATTGTTTTTGAAACATTTTATTTAGGAAAAGGCTAACAGACCCCTACCAGTTTTCAGAATAACAAGACATTTTTTCAAATATATCGGGGAAGATGAGAAGAATGGTCCCTATGGTATATTACTAACACCTTGAATTCTCATAAATTATTATTATTATTATTATTATTATTATTATTATTATTATTATTATTATTATTATCATTAGTATTATTATTATTATTATTATTATTATTATTATTATTGTTGTTGTTATTATTGTTATTATTATTATTATTATTATTATTATTATTATTATTATTATTATTATTATTATTATTATTATTATTATTATTATTATTATTATTCAGGTTCAAAAAAATTTGGGTCGTCACATTCTCCCCCCTTATAGAAATTTAGTCCTCTAAATTTTGCATACTTAATTACTAAAAAGATGGGGGTATTCCCTTACTACTGGGATCTCTTCTGGCTTAGATTGCACATCCCGATTTCTACCACATAGGTTAAATACTTGATATATCTTTTAGCTAGAAAACGATGGGCCCGCAGAGTAATAATAAATTGTATAGGGAAAGCATCCCTAATACCAAGAAAATGTAGCTCAAGTTGGATACAGGGGTTGGGGTCGTGGTGATAGCATCCCCACACTTAGTTATCACATCGTGGTATCCATTTCTATTGTTGACATCCTTAATTTAGAACTTTCTCAAAATGTAACTCTGTTTACATCCCTAATTTAGCATCTGCAAAATGTAACTCTCCGAACGGGTTGGGGACTAAAGGTCACACTCTCCAGCTCGCACTGCAGATAAAAAAGAACCTAAACTGTTAAAAACTTGGCAATAAGAGCAAAGGGTCTCTTTCTAATCCAGACCAGCGTTGCCTTTAACTACAAAGACGGATCTTGTATCTTATGATGCTTTCATCAACTAATAACTAGACCTTATTTAACTCATCAACATCTAATAGGATTCTTCCTAAGGTTAAGACCCATGAAGCCCCAAATAGTGATTTGTGCCAGAGGATCAATAACTTCAGCAATAGTATGTATACCTTGGAGGTTCATAAGTAAAGCACAAAAAGTAATGAAACAGAGAAAAACAGAACTAGAGGAAGTAACAGCAGACTAGTATACCAACAAAGACAAGGAAACACCTAATTGAGACTCTCAAGTTGGTCCGCTGAAGATAGATATCTGAAGATAGACATTCAACTAAAAATCAACGTCTAGGATCTTGAAGAAAACCTCACCTAACATTATTTGTGAAATAGTGTCGTAGAAAGTGTAGAAAGAGAAGAGTTAGGGTAGGGCAGGGGAGAGTTCAGAATCATAGGTATTGAAGAGGACTGACTAGATGCATTTGTCTTACAGTGATAGTAAATACCTTCAAAGAGGGAGACATGATGGAATGCACAAAAACAGCTGAACATAAAATCATAACAGTAAATCTTTTGCTGGATCCATAACCAAAAGACTGTGTTTTATATCACATGGAGTAAGTTCATGCAAAGCACAAACCTCCAAAACTTAAAAAGAAAATTTGGACACTAGTGAGATAGCAGAGAACCGGGCATGTGAATCATTAAATAGATAAAAGTAATGACGACTTCAGTAAATGGAGGGCATGGACATGCAGTGAAAGAGCATGAGTTGTCTCAAGAATGTGTTGATTCACATGTTTGGCATCAAAGGTTTTCGAAAATTGAAGATCAGTACGCACCACTATAATTTTGACCAGAAGACATCGATTTCTTTGATGAACTGAGTCTGAATCTACAACGAATGATAAAAAAAATCACAAGGTTAAGATTGTTTCTTAAATAAATCATTTGAATAGTGCAGTGCTCCACAAGCACAGTAGGAAATTTATAGCCAGACTTGTACAAAGAAGGGTATGGACTTTTGTTTTAGAAACAATAATTTTATTATCAGAAATGCAAAATAATAATGCTGTTTACCACTTTCACAAGTCAGGTCATCATTCACATTTTGAAGAAAACAATTGAGAAACATAATAGAAAATGCCATATTTAAACACTTCCAAAAGTTTAATGGATGTCCCCATACTCCATGTATAGGAGGAACAACATAGGAACACTTAGGTGGCTCATGAAGGTAATCCAGATAAAACAACTCTCCAGCTTTACAACTTCTAGCTAGTCACAATTAGCTTTCTAAACAAGCTTCCAAATATCAGACGCAAGACGTGAAAAAGAGAGAAAAGGTTAATGAAAAGATAGGCACAAAAATAACATCAGGGGGAAAAACAAGCAGTAACATCTCCTTACCAGTTCAAACGGAGTTTAGAATCTCTGAAAAATATCTAATTAGAGGTTCTATGAAGAATGGTTGAGTTAGAATTCCTCATCAAATGACATGTAGCTCTAAAGTACAATATCCAGACAGGACGCAAAATAGAAGAATAACTAAATACTTGAAAGAAAAGCTGAGAGGACATGGAGAATCTACTAGCAAGCCACATCAGAGAGAGGTTCACATTACAAAACTTAAGAAGTAGCTACATATAGGTGGTAGAAAAGGTTACAACATCTGATGATATTGTAATTGTTGAGATTAGTTCTCCTGTAGAAATCGTCACTTTTAGTAGTGTAGACACCCCATTTTAAATCTGACAAATTTTGTGACACCCCATTTTAAATCTGGTAAATTTTGCAGTTTTCTGAACTCTTAAGATCACACTTAGCCAAGTAAACCCATTTGTTTGGATAAGTACATGTAGGTTATGTGAATATATCCTCCCCAGCGGATTTTGACCCCTATAAACCATCTTTTCGTGGTCATTTGGAAGGGGAAGAGAGAAACCAAACCCTAGGAGAGAGACCAGAACCCTAGGGAAAAAAAGAGATCAAAGAGAAAGACAACCACAAAGAGAGTTACACGAGAGAAGAGAAAACCTTAGAAACTGCTTCAGGAACCCGAGCCTCCTGAGAGAAAACCTAGACCTAGGGCACAAGCACCCTAGATCTATCCTTAGGGTACCACCACCCTTTTTCAACTAGAGACTTTTGGTGAACATCCGACTCAGAGAGACAAAAGATGACCGGTTATGATACAGGTGAGCCCCAAAAGGTTTGGGAGTCCCGGGCCATCAGGCCCAGTTCGGTATCATTTTTTTTTTTATTCTTCTTTTATTGTTTTAATTTTATTTTAATCTGCTTATTTACTTTAAAAACATATTTTCGTGTCATGGATCATGCTGGCTCTGCCACAGATCTGAGAGTAAATCTGCTTGATTCCAAGCAGATCTGGCTTCAGATCTGAATTCGATTTGTCCCACTTTGTTTACCACTATTTTATTGCATTTTTATTTAGTTTAAGGTGTCAAAATCCGAGAGATCTTCTTCGGAAGATCTGTCAGATTTTCATCGTAAACAGTTTGGCGCCCACTTTGGGGCATTTCGAGCTAGATCTGTGAACGAAAAATAAAAAAATAAAAAATAAAATAAAAGCAACCCCCGATCTCCTTTTTAGGGTCTTTTTTTTAAAAAAAAAAAATCCAAAAGAAACGAAAAAAATAAAATAATCTTTTTCATAGGAAAATCTTGTTTTTGTTACATTTTTCCCTTAGTATTTCTTTTCATTTTATTTATTTATTATTATTTTAGTTTGTAAAGAGAAGAAAAAAGAAAAAAAAAAAAAAAGGATCACTAATTGACTTTTGTGATAAGAGCATGTTTATGTTTATGTGTCTGTTTCTTTTCCACTTCTAAAAGGTTGTTTTGGGTTCATGCTTGCCTCTGTTCAAAAAGGCTACTCCACTTCCTATTTTATTCTCTCTTCACCTACTCCAACTTGTTAAGGGCTTGGATCCGTTCCAAATAACTTTCTTGTGTTTTAGGGAACTTGCGTGTCTTTGTTTATGGCTATAAATTTTTAGATCTCAATAATTTCTATTTTACTTTCATCTCCTTGAACTTTTGTGAGTTTTAGACAGAGAGAAAGAGAAAGAAGGGTATAAATATTTTCTTTTGGGATTCTAACTTTCGTTTCCTTATTTTTTTTAGTTTGTTGTTGTCTTCTTTTCTTTTCTCATAAGGTTTCCTTGTTGTTCATTCATTTTCTTATATCTTATTGGAAGAGGTAGAGTTTTTTATTAAGAGATAGAGCTTTCTTTTTGGAGTTATTCCGTAGTTATCGCTTTGGGCTAATTGTAAGCAGTCGCTACTGGTATTCACGTTCAAAACATTCTTTGGTCTCTTCTTCCTTAATTTTATTTTGATATTCATCGAATAAATTTTTCTTCTTTGGTGTTCATGAGATAGTTTTCATATCAATAATATGTGACTTTAAGTTAAGTGGGATGAGGTGTATGAGTTGTTAAGAGGATTTTGGGGAATAGATAGAAACTATTCCCTTGAGAGGAGATTTACTTAGATAGCAAGAAAATCCCTCCAGAGGAAATTTATGGACGATTTACATAGAGATGGATAGGGAACGAAGATTGAGAGAAAATAAAGAAAGGAGATTGAGAGAAAATAGGAAGAAAAGATCTTGAGAGAGAGAGAGAGAGTTTTAGGGTGTGGGAGAGAGAAAAACAAAAAAAAAAAAAAAAAGTTCTCTCCCACACCCTAAAAAAAAGCGACTAGTTTTTCAAAAAAAGGAAATTCCTTTTAAGGCCATATTGCCTTTTTTTTTTGTTAAAAAAAAAAAAATTAAGGCCTTTATCATTTTTGAAGAAAAAAGAAAAAGGAAAAGTCCTTTGCAATAATAATAATAATAATAATAATAATAATAATAATAACTTCATAAGGTCTCTTTGTTTCAAAAAATAAAAAAAGATCACTTTTGTGAAAAATTGTTTTGTCTTTTTTAAGGTCATTCTATTTCAAAAAAAAAAAAAAAAAGAGTGGGTGTTTGAGGCCATCTTTCTTATCCACTAAAAAAACAAAAAAAAAGTATCATTAGCTCTTTTTTAAAAAAAAATAAAAAAATCACTTTCCTAAAAAAAATATCAGCAAATTTTTTAGGCATCTTTGTCTAAAAAAAAAATAGTATTTTAAAGGCAATCTTGCTCTAAAAAAATAAAAAAAAGAAAATAATATATATATATATATAAGGCATTTCTCATTTCTTAAAATTATGCATTTGTGTCAATATATATACATATATATATATATATATATATCTTTTAAAGGCAATCTTGCTTTAAAAAAAAATTATTATTTTTTGAGGCATTTCTCATTTTTGGAAAAGAAAAAATTTCTTTGCAAAAAAGAAAAATAAAATCACTTCTGCTACAAAAGTTTCTTTTTGTAAGTCATTTCGTTTTCACAAAAAAAAAAATAAAAAAAAAAAGAGAGAGAATCTTCACTTAAAAAAATTGTAAAAAAAAAAAATCTCTTTCATTTCTTTACTTCTAATTTGGAATTTGCCGCTTCTTTCTCTCCTCATTAAACAAAAAGGGGTTAAAAATTAGAAAAATTCCAAGGTCATTTACACTCTCTCTCTAATTGTGCCTTGATCGAGTCACCCTCGACTCGAGGTGCACTCAAATAGGCACATGTTGTGCCTGGTTCCACTTTCATTTACTGTATACCTTCTTAGGGGTTGCTTACCCCCACATCTGAACTGTGCTTTTGGTCAGTAAAAAACCCGACCCGAAGCACACCTCACTTGGCACGATTTACGCCAAGTGCGCACATTTTTCTTGCATTGTGTGCTTGGTTGATTACTACTTTATTTTTGCTTGTGTGCTTCCTTACACACTCTTGCACACACTGGACCGGGAATGCCCGAAAGCCAGCAAACAAAGATTTCAAAAACCTCCAATATCCGTGTTAACGGCGTGAGGGGAACCTAGCTTTGAGAGTTGAGGCGATTGGGATTCGCGTAACTTTAACTATGAGAGCCCCTCCGTAATCCTTTGCCTCAAAGCAACTCCGCGTATAATAGGACCTGGTGAACATCCTATAACAAGAGGCCAGGACCTATGTGGGAACCTATATCAGCTTAGCCGCATTTCAATAGTTAGGAACCCACTCTCAAGCCAAGCCTACCTATAATCTAGGTCAAAAGTTTTTTTGTGTTGTGCTTGTTTATTTTTGTTGGTTAATCTTAGATTTCAGATCGGGCCCTCTTTTAGTCCGAGCTGAACCCTCTGGGTCCAAGTCCAGGCTTATAGCCAGCTTAGCCCAGGTCCGAACCAGGTTTCGGCTTGGTCCGAAGTTAGGCCCCCCCTCGTTCCGCGTCGAGGGCACGTTCCTAGTTCATCTTTGATCCATTCTGAGTCCATCTAGTCTAGATCTCAGTCTAGGTCTTAGTATAAGTCTCAGCTTAGAATTGCTTCTAGAGCTTGACTAGACTTACCCTAGTTCAGGGTCCAAACCAGACCGAGTTTAGCAGATTTCATCCAAGCTAGATTCTAGCGTAGGTCTTTTGCCCCTAGAGTCAGACTCGGTCTACCGTAAGGCGTCGAGTCTAGATCTCACAAAGTCTAGGAATCATGACCCAGGATCATAGCAGAGCAAGGCCCAACCCTATGGCCCCAGCTCAGTCTAGATCTAGAGAACTTAGTCAGTCCGAGAGACACCGTCATAATGCTCCCTCACAAATCATTCATAGCACTCGTGTTCGTGAGCCGACACTCGTCCCACATGGAACCAAACCTAGCCATCCAAGCCGCCGTCAAGGCCACCATGTAGAAGTCACGAGCCAACAGGTTGATAAGGTTTGTAATACCTTGAACAGTCAAGGGGTCAGGTCGAGGGCGATCCTCCAAGACATATAACCTCAAATCCAGTCGGCAGAACAAGAAAGGCCCCAACCCAAATATTTGAGTCAGCCGATCTCAGCCATGTGAACCACGATGGTCAATTAGCAGTTTAACATTCCAGTCTTGGCAATTAGCCAATTAGTGGGCGAATGGTTCACATACAACTAGGGAAAGTCTACCCAAGCAACCCATCACCAGTAAAGATCAAGGTTTTGACCTAACTCGATATAAAGACAATCCTAAGGTACATGCTTACTTTCAAGACCTGCTCAATAGAGGATACACTATCCATCGCACTCAATCTAGGAAAGTTAGGTCAGAAGCTCAAGCCATAGGCCAAGTCTAACATTTTGGCTCAAACCAGGATAATCTTAGGTCTGTTAGCCTGCCAATCCAACCCACTACGGGCCAGGGGTCTAGTTTTAATCATCACTCGAGCCCAAGACTACTTAGAGGGCAGACTCACTCTGACAGTAGTTATGGCATTCCTTCACTCTTTCAGTCTAATGCTGGGGTAAGAGAGTACCCTATCCCTAGGGATAGATCATCCAATCAAGGTCAGGGTCAGGTAGACCTAGCCACCCAAGGTCAGAGGTCTAATCGTCATAGCAACTTGAATCGTCCATTCCAGTTAAGTGGTGATTTTATCCTGCAGGCCTCCTTGCATGGCAAAGTTGTGCGACCTCCGAGTAATGGGTATACTCTGACCCAATTCAAATTGGGTGAGTCTACAAGTCGACAACCGGCACATCAAGTTCAACACATTCCTCAGTGGGGTTTGTGATGCCACAGTTCAGAAATAGATTTTCAGGAAAAGGGGATCTTGAGGCACACATCAACGCCTACTTATTGATGGTCCACACACTACGAGACCGACCCAACTAAATTAAAGTCATATTCTCGCATAACTTATGAGAAGAACCCTTGATGTGGCATCGAAAATTCATGAACGATAACCCTCAAGCAACTCCTGACGACATGTTCATGCAATTTTTCTCCCGCTATAGTGGAGGAAGGCTAAGACCCATCACCCTTGGTGAGTTAACTTCTACCAAACAGAAATCGGGCGAATCTCCTTACCTATTTATAACCAGATTCAAAGAGGCTGCTATGCGAGTCACTGAAACTCCACTCCTTGAAGCTGCGAGGGTAAGCTTGGCATTAGAGAACATGACTCTAGAATATGTAATGTTCTTTAGTATGGGCGCAGTCCCTTACTCGTTTGATGTTATGTTTGAAAGAAAATCACGATACGAGCGAGCCAAGGAAAATAAAGCCGTAGCCGAAAAACCCTCTCAAGAAGGAGAGGTAAACATGATCAAGAAAAGAAACCTTTCTGTAAATCATTCACAAGAAAAGACTAAAATTTATTCAACCACATAAAGAATGCAGACTTCCACACCAAGGGAATGCGCTCCCATTGATGAGCATATGACCGATGTCATGAAGAAGTTGTTGAAGGCAAGGCTCATAGAATTACAGACAGAAGCCAAGATTCCTCCTTTCCATGAAGGCGATACTTCTCGATGGTACGATTGGCATCAAAATTATAGCACTGAGGAATGTCGAGCTTTCAGACATAGAGTTCAAGATCTCATCGATAACGGCATGATAAGTGTCAAAAAGGAAGATGTTGATGGCAAAAAAGAATCAGAAACTCTAGATGTCTCGACAAAGAATATTGATGTTAAACTAATTAACTCAAGAGAATTACAAGCTGGGCCCAAACCTGAAGAAAATCCACAAAGGCCTTGGAGCACAAGAAGAAATCAACTGGGAAGTCCAGTAGGTGAAGAAAAAAGCGAGCATAACCTCACCATGAGTTAATGACTACGGATACTCAAGATCAAAGCAGTGAGGATGATTTTAGGTCCAAGCCCACCGGAGTAAGGGGAAAAGAAAGGGGTATCACATATGGAATTCCACTCTAAGATACACCCCCAAAAGTGGCATAAGAAATCCCCATCATCAAGAGTCACACTAGGGCATATGAACCCTTCAACCTGTACTTCCGAGTTAACACAATAAACGGTTCATACGTGTGTGACAATGAATCAAACTTGCAAGAGCAATATGAACTCGAGTATAAGCTCAATCAAGGTTTTGAAGTTATGAATTCCCAAGCCCATGACGGCAAGAAAAACCTTAATTCTTGGACAACAACTCGTGAGGGAGCAAATGAGCAAGTGCTAAAAGGAAGCTCTTCACCCCAAGACCTTGACGACCCACCCAAGTGAGATCAATATGATGAGGACGACATGTTAGAAATTGGTTTGATCCAAATCAACGAGAAGGGATCATCTTCCAAACGAGGGGCTAACAACACAAAGTCTCCCATTACTCATCCAAATAAGGGGCCAGCACCTCAAATATCAAAAGAGGTCGAACCTTTGGAAATTCTAAGGGGCCTACCTGGCAACTTCACCAGACTTCCTCGCCAACCCACC